>NW_025780522.1:0-56186 GCF_021130785.1 Homalodisca vitripennis | reverse complement strand
GGTATTACTGTAGATAATATTCCATGTGATTCCTATGAAGAAAGACACCAACTATGGTTATCAAAACAGTACTATGACGTGGGGAGGGACTGCAAGTTTTAGAGTTAAGACTTTATTCTACAAAGTTAATTGTTATAATTTCTTTATCTTTTATAGTCTTCTTTCCAGTAACAATCAAGTGTAATTTTTCATTTTTTGTTTAATTCTTTAATGACAGTCGAGGTGTGCTACTACAGAAACGACCATCAACGATAATCGCTTCGCCACCTGCGTCATATCCGTAGTGTATATCACGCCGTCGAGAGGCGCCAATCCGTTGGTTTTTACAAGCACAAAAGCAACCTTTTAGTTATATAAATTTTTCTATCTATGCCTCCTCTAAATGGTGCGCCGATTAAAATATCATGCATGTCCGTTCTCTGCCAAAAAATAGAAATTTTAAGAAAAATAAACTTTTGATCGCCATTATCATATCTAAATAGTCACGGGTACCACGGAAAAAAAACAAAAGCAAATTTTAATTACAATAAAAAAAACACGCTGAAGCACTAAATTTATTTAAGAAGACAGTGTTGCTAGAGAAAAATATAATCTGCCGATCACCGAATCCCATCACGAAAAACATGTTTTAATATTGGGAAAATTAACGTAATTAAAGAGAAATTTTAACAAAGTTGAAATGAAAAATCCACCCTCGAAGCCGGTAATCTCGACTCGAACCAATTTAATGAAATGAAAAATCTTCATTCAATAGCTTGAAAAAAGTTGGCTATCGGTACTAACGATAAACACCCATGTTCCTGAAATGATCGGAAGAAAGTTGTGATAAAACTCCAGTAAAGATACAAATCCGCAAAATATCATTGGATGTAGAAAGTTTTAATTTAAATATTAAAAGAAATAATGATTATTAAAAAATCCTCAATACAACAAACCACGGTCTTTTTTTCACCAAGCAACTACATTTTTAAAATACAAACTTGAACGACAATTCCATTGTCCATGTCAATTTAAAAACCAAATATCTTTCAATTTTTGCGGTCAGATCAGAATTGAAACAATATTAAAAATTGCGAGAAAATTTCATGAAAATGTTAAAAATAATGAAGTGGGGCCTACTATCTCTAATCTCTTCTATTGGAGATGTGAATACGAACGAACTTTTAGTGACTGGTGACAGCCGCAAAACATGTCCTAATGTATTTTAAAAAAACTATCAAAGAAAAGCAGAATAGAACGTAAATCTTTGGAACGTCTAAAAACGCCCCACCCCCCTGGACCCCTGACATTATTTACTAAAGCTAAATTTAATAAATTAACACATCGGAAACAAAAGTAATAATCCAAATAAAGGTTTCCGGATGGACATTTAAAAGTTTGTAAAAAACAACTAGTTTAGAGGCCTTAAACTAACACGAAATGATGAATGCAGGGTCATACAATCGATTTAACCAAAAGAATATCAAAGATAAAAAGAAGCTTGTATAAATATAAAAAAATAGAGATGATTTTTTGCTATATTTAGCTCAATAAGATCGTGCTAATTGTAAAACCAAGTAAAGAGGACTACGTGAACGTGTAAAGCTTAATACGAAAAAAAATTTGTGAATGACGAAATATTTTCAGGTTTTGAGTATCCAATAGTCTCTGAAAGAAGTATACAAATATTTGAAAAAACGAAGCTCTACAAATTCCAAAGTATAAGAATCTATCCAACAATGTCTTTCTAATGTCTACTGTTTTGATGAAAATTATTAACATTGTTCCGTTAACAAATTTCTGAAAAATAGATGACGCTGAAACAAACATAGTTGATTTATATTGTATGTTAAACAAGATGATAAATCTCATCTATGTTATTGACTAAATATAGCCGGGATTTCAATAAGCTTGTTTCTTCGCAGTGTTGTCTCAAATAGGACATAAAGAAAGAAAATATTTTTTTGTGTAGATAAGATTTTAAAAAAAAGAACAAGGAAAAGAAGAAAAAGTAAAAGCCATTTTTGGGTGTTTTTAAGCCATTTTTACAAATCTACTGGAGATTTAACAAAGGAATCACTTTAGAAAATTTGTAAAAAATTCCATGAAGATTGTAGGAGCGCAATAAATGGATGAATTATTATTGAATTTAATGCCGTTATCCAGGCAAGAACGACACAACTAAATTTACTACAATTATCAAACAAAACAAAAGAAAAATTTACAATCTCATTGCCGTAGAACGTAACAAATTTATGATAGGACTTTGAGAGCGCTCCACTATTCCCCCCCCAAGAAAAAATTCCGACAGGCCGCTGGCAAAGAACACCGCCTAATCCCCCACAGAAGATTCGACAGTACAAAAAACCCATAGATTCAGAGGGCCTATGCACATTCCAACTTATGGTTTTATTAGTACAAAACAACATACACACTCTCACTATATTATAGATGGTCGAATTGTGACCCAAATCGCAATGTAACAAAACCGTTATGTGTTATCGAAGCGTGCCAAAAATGAAGAAGATTTAGAAAAAACGTCCTCGTGTCCCGACAAAAAAATTGTTTTGAAAGAACGAAGAGGACTCAAATAAATTATTCCGAAAATACATTAGCGAAAAAAATATAATTCTACAAGAACTTTGAAAAACCTAAAAGAAATTTGACAGAAGAAGAGGAGAAAATGTTTCGTATCATCAAAATTTCCAAAAACGTTTGGTCCATAATCTGGTGAAATGGTCAGCTTATAGATGGTTGGGGGGGGTTGGGGGGTGGTCAAGTATCGAGTATGGTTTTTTACTTTTTATTAAACTAATTTAAAAAGACTACTTTTACCTCCCTGATCAGTTGGAAAGAATAAAGAGTTTTTTTATAATTAAAGTGAGAGAATTCATTGTCATCTTAAATTAAAAAAAAAAACCGGCGCTAAAAACCGGCAAGTTTCGAGGCGCAGTCTCATGGCATGTTGCAAAACAAATCTAAATTTTTGTTGAAAATTTCCCCCTCAGAATATTTCTCCCCGTTTTTTCCTCTCCTTCTCTTCCCTTCTGCCCACAGATATGTCAAATTACGGATAACTCATTTGTACAATAAAAGAATTGGCTAAGACACTATAGGGAAAAATGTTGATTCTATGATCTGCAAGAACAGATTGCAAAACAAACCACCGATGAAAAATATATAGCAGAATATTCCTGTAAATTTCTGGGAATATGGCTAATGAATTTTCGAAGTGTGATATAAGCCAAGAAAATTCATATAACAAGTTTTATTTCGTTTGTTTTTAGACTAACAACGTTCAGGATTCAATGGCCACGTCTAATAGAAAAAGTTAGCTAAAAATCTAAAGAGATAAGACATCCAAACATACGAATCATTTTATACACGATTGGACTGAAATGAGATCATAGAAAGACAGCCAAATGCCGACGACGAGATATTAAAAATTCTATCTGGAAAAGGAATATTTCCCTATGAATTTATCGACAGTATTGAAAAACATTGATTACACCAAGAATTGATAATTCAAGATTTCTATTCCCTATTGACAGAAGAGAGCATAATCTGAGATAAAGATTTTCAACATCTACTTAAATGTTTGGAACAAATTTAAAGATAAAAAATCTAGGAAATTACTCTGATCTCTATAACATTCAAGATGTTCTATTGCTCGCTGATATCTTCGAAAATTTTAGGAATATTTGTTTGAATTGCTATAAACTTGATCCGGCACATTATCTAACAGCTCCAAGTCTCGCATGGGGTGCTATGTTAAAATTAACGAAAATTGAGCTTCAACTGATACACGATTACGATATGTATTTAATGATTGAAAAGGTATTCGTGGAGGCATTTCTCAGTGTATTAAACGATATGTGAAAGCAAATAACAAATATTTAAAAGATTTTGATAAGACAAAGCCCGAAAACTATTTGTTATACGTTGATGCTAATAACCTTTATGGTATGGCCTAATGCAAAAACTGCCGTTTAGTGATATCAAGTGGATGGATCCAAAAACTTACACAACTGCAGAATGGAAAGAAACAATTTTGGAACTCACTGGCGACGAAGATTATGGCTATATTCTCGAAGTTGATCTTGGATATCCAACGAATTTACACGAACATCACAAGGATTTACCTCTTGCTCCAGAACATTTTAAAAACAAACTTTGCACAACTCTACTGGATAAAACTGAATACGTTGTTCATTTCGAGAAATTTGAAGTTCTATTTGGAACAAGGTATGATTTTGAAACATGTGAATAGAGTTATTGCATTCGATCAGAAGCCTTTTATGAAAGAATACATTGATTTTAAACACAAACATGAGAACCAAAGCTACAAGCGACTTTGAAAAGGACTTTTATAAGCTGATGAACAACTCAGTGTTTGGAAAATCTATGGAAAATGTGAGAAACAGATGTGATATTAAGCTTGGAAATGAAGAATTTTCAATGAAACAAGCTAAGAAAACAAATTTCAAATGCTTTAACATCTTTGACGACAACTGTATAGCGAGTCACATGTATAAACAAAAGGTTAAATTTAACAAACCGATCTACATAGGATTTTCAGTTCTCGACCTCTCAAAATTGCTAATGTACGAGTTTTATTACAACAAATTAAAGAAGTTTGATCCAGATTTGAATCTGTGTTACATGGATACAGACAGTTATTTTCTAGAATTGAAACGAGATCCTTTTAAAATTATTAAAGAAAATATAGATGACTTTGATACAAGTGATTATCCAAAAGATCACGAATGTTTCACTACTAAAAATAAGAAGGTAATAGGGAAATTCAAAGATGAGTTAAATAGCGAAGTTTTAGAAGAATTTTGTGGTTTAAGGTCTAAGATGTACTCGTACAAATATCTAGATAAAAACCCAGTTAGGTGTAAAGGAATTAAGAGAAGCGTTGTAAATAAAACAATAAATATCGAAAACTTGAAGAGATGTTTGTTCAAAGATAAAGAAGAATTTAGGAGATGACAGTCATCAAAAGTTATAAACATGAGTTGTACACTGTTACCATAAACAAGCTGGCACTGAACGCTAAAGATGATAAGAGAATTGTCCTAGAAAATAAGATCGATACAGTACCGTATGGCTATAAAACAGATATATTAGACGAATTAAATAAACTTGGAAACTTTGATATGTAAATGGAAGATGATTTAATTCACTGTCACAAGTGTAAAAAGAAAACGAAAAATATAGATTCAAAAATCGTTCAAACTCAAAATGGATTGTATAAATTGCTGCAAAATGTTCAAAATGTAAGACAAACAAGAGTAAGTTTATAAAGAATCCAAATCCAAAACCTGTTAAGCAAGAATTGAAGACTAAAGATGAGATAGAGATTGAAGCTCGAGAAATTCATGCACCAGTACGAAAAAAGTTTAAAAAGAGAAAAATTATAACATTAGGAATTGACGATTTATGGGCAGCAGATTTAGTTATAATGTCTAAACTATTCAGATCAAAATGATGGATTTAAGTATATGTTAAATGTTATTGATACTTTCTCAAAATATGCTTGGTCAAGAGCTATCAAAAGAAAAAACGGCAAGGATATTTCAAAAGCTTTCGAAGATATAGTAAAAGATGCCATAAGGATCAATCACAAACCTCCTAACCTACTTCATACAGATAAGGGTTTAGAGTTTAAAAAATAAAGAATTTAACGATGTTTTGAGGAAATACAACATTAAGATTTATCATACTGAAAACGAAGAGAAATCAAGTATTGTAGAGAGATATAAACAGAACTCAAATGAGAGAATGAAAGTAATTTTTGAGATTAATAAAAACTTTAAATGGATCGATATTCTTCAAAAAATCGTAAACAATTATAACGATACAGTTCACAGCACAATCAAAATGAAACCGAAAGACGTAGATAAGGATGCAGAAAAGGAGTTATTAGAGACCGTTTTCAAGTATGTTCCACCTGAAATTCACACGAAAACTAAATTTAATAAGTTTCAATGAGGGTTTTCAATGTTAAAGGAAATTGGTTAGTAAAAAAAACCATACATTTTTCGGGAACAAAATATTTAAGGAACAAATTGGTAAAGAGGAAAATTCTTTGTGATTTATCCAAAATTTAATAAAACACCAAAGATTTTCCTGTAAACTTATTACGTATACATAAAAAAGGATTTAAATAATGGGAAGAAAAATAACCGGAAAGTTTTATGAATTTATGAAATTGAAAAAGAGTTTCAAAAACTGTAATATTAAAATTTTCTATATATAAATGGGCGGCATCAAAAGGACAATGTACCAAAAGTGCAAAAAGAAATTTTAAAAGATTTTTAAATGGGAATTTTTTAAAGGAATAAAAAATTTGATACAGGGAAAAGATTGGGGATGCCATTTATAATTGCAAAGATTGTGAAAGGGAAAATTATCATTATAAAGGATTATATTGATAAAAAAATAGAGGGAAAAATTAAACTTTGGGGAAAAGATAAAGGAATGTCTTAAATGGTTAAAGTGGAAAAAAAAAACTAAAAAAAAATTTTTCAGGTGTTTTAATTTAGTGATCACCTATTAGTAGAAAGATAAGAAAGACTCAATTATTGTAAAGGATTTGTTGTAAAGAAGAAATCCCCCACAATAGAATTATATTTTTTGGAAGGATAACTTCAAATGTTGAATGTTGGGACAGTAACCTATTAAAAAATGGGTTTATTAAAAATATTTATCTAAAAAAACATTTTACAATTAATAACAAAAATTATTCATTTAAAGTTAAGGAGTTTAATAACATTTTTTTCCAAATTTGTGTAAATAATTTTTTCTATTTAAAACCATTTTTCCGGGGCCCGGCGGCGGGGGGGAAATTATTATTGCCCGAGCCATAATGAATCGTGTCTTGGGATAAAGTTTGCCAGGGGCGGGCAAATATAATTTGCCTTTGTTATTCGTATATTTTCTTTTAATAAAAAATACGGGGAACATCAAATGATTTAAAGTTTTATGTTTTTTTTTTATTCCCTTGTTTATTTTAGTTAGGTATATTTTTTTATATGGGAAATTTTAATTTTTATTTTGGGGAGGGGTTCTATGGGGCATTTTTTATTTTCGTAATTGTCCCAAGTGACACTTATCAGGTGGACCTCGATTTTTCTATTATTGGTTTGTTTAAATTCTTTTTGCCTTTAGTGCAAAATCGTAACCATTTATATTTGCTGGGATTTTACACTCTTCATTATTTTATTTTTGTGGTTGTAAATATTAGTTAGTGTTTTACCCTGGGCTTTGCCTATTTGTGCTGTAGTATTTACAATGGACTGGGTCAAATTTTGCGATCTCACGGGGAGTGATATTGTAAGTTGGGCATAAATTTTCTGTTAAATGAAGAAAAAAGTGTGTAAAAATAAAAATTTTCCAAATTAAAATTGTTTGTATATATTTTCTTGGTTTAAAAATAGTTTTCTTTTAAAAATAAAACTGTATTTGTAAAAAACTAGCTTATGGATTTCCTACAATTCATTTTCTGTTTACCTGGTTCTTTACATTCCGTAGAATTGTGAATATTTTATTTTAAGGTTTTCTTGCAGTTAAAGGGAAGGGGTCAAGTGGCTTTATTTTCATCATTGTTGGCGAAAAGTTAAATCATGCGTTATTTAATACAAAATTGTGTCATAAAAAATTTATTTTTATGGAGAGATATAAAAACACAAACATTTTGTATGGTTGTTCCTTTATAAAAAATGTACAATTATAATAACATAAGCTTGTCGACCAGTTAAAAAATTATTTTTTTCCTTTTTATAGTTATTTACGAAAAAAAAATAAAAAATAAAAATTTTTTTTTAAATTTGTAATCTTTAATTTTAAAAACCATTATTTTTTTTTTTTTAAATTTTTAAATTTACTAAAAAAATACATCTTTTTATATTGTTTTTTGTTGATATGGTATTATATCTTCTAATACGAGGTAATTTGGTTGCATTCTTTTAGGGTCATTTTCTCTAATTGTTATGAAAAAACAAAGTTATAAAATTTTAATCTAAAGAGGGGACTGCACAACAAATGCGCCAAAAATTTTTTTGCCATGGGCACATTTTGACTTTTTTAAGGTTCACAAAGGGGGATAAGATATGTGAAAAAAATTTTTGTGCAAAAAAACATTCTTCATATTTGGTCCCCCTGGGGCCCCTGAAAAAGGTTTTTAAATGGGAGTTCTCAAAAAGAAATGTACAAAGAGGTTCAAGATCACGGAGAATAGGAAAATAAAGGGGACTGTTAAATTTTGGTAAAGGGAAATTACTACTGATTTAATAATGAACAAAAATAAATGTTAAACTTTTAAGAGAGAAAAAGGGGTGTTTTTACTTTTTTGTAAAAAAGAAATTAAAAAATATTTCTGAATTTAATAACTGTGGGCAGTATAGTTAAACGATAGAAAAAGGATGCTTTTTTTTTATTATTTTTTGCAAAGGGATTTTGTTCTAAAACAAAATTTATTCAAAGCGAAAAGTTATTAAAAAAACGGAAAAATTGCCTTGTTTGGGAAATATGAAAAAAAAAGGATTTTTATTAACAAATGGTTACCCTAGTTCTTGCTAAAACATTTACAAAAAACAAAAAAATATTAATTTAAAAATCGAGAGGTTTTTTAGTAAAAAAATTTTAGGAAAAACATTTTCATCGTGTAAATTTTAGATAATTCTATAAATCAGGTCCGAGATATTTCTGCCCAATATTTGTTGAGGTAATAATTTGAATTTTTTCCGTTGTTTAAATAAAAATAATTCAAAGATTTTTTTTCCTTTCATTTTGGTTATTACAGATTGATAGGGTAAATTTTGGTTCGGTCAATCAATGAACAAAAATCTCTTTGTAAATTTCAGCGGATAATTTAATTTTTTAAGATGGTTTTTAATCGGTTTGGTTATTTCCTCGGGTTTTCTGGAGCTCTGATAAACGTTACAAAATACAGGGATTTATTCCCTCCCAACACTTGTTGGATTCTTCTTTTAAAAATTAACACCAAAAAATAACATTGGTGTTTTTTTTCTTATCAAAAAATGCATTTAACATAACCATATCTCTCTTCATTTTAATTTCAAAAACCATTTTCGCAATTCTTGGGGATTTCTCTATTTTTCAATGGATTTTTTCATTTCATCTTTAATTTTGTCAACTGGTTTTTATTTCATTCTTTTATAAACTGCCTTTAATTTTTCGTTTTTTGAGTTTGTTTTTCACTTCCACCAATATTTTCTACTGGAAGGTAATACCTTTTCTTTCGTTAAAACCCAATTTTTTTAAACAACACCAAATTTTTCGCTTCCTGGTTTTATTGGGCGATCTCAAAATTAAAGAATAAAGGTCCAGATTTCATTAAACGAAAATTAAACCAGTCGTTATTTTTGGAATGTTTTGAAAGGCATAAAAGCTATTTATAAAGTCCCCCCTTGTATTATTTAACGGGGATTTTAAAATTAAGGGAAAAGAGTTTTTTTATTCTTCTTCGTTCAACCGGTTTATTTTCTGGAATCGGTTTGCATTTTTTTTTAGGTATTTTTTTTCATTTATTCTAGGAATTTTTTGCTTTTACGGGTTCTTTCAGTAGCACCTTACAAACTGTCAGGATTTCACATTTGTTTTTTCCGTCACAAAATCGTAAAAGATTATTGTTTGTATATTTGGGAATTTTTTAAGTTTGATTAAATTGAGTCTGGGTTTTTCTAACACAACTGAACACCATTTAAGATAGGGAAATTAAAATTTAAAATAAACTAGTAATTTTTATTTTCAGTAATAAAGGGTTCCAGATTCATTAGATAAAAAACAGGGTTCAAGGGGTTTGGGAAAGATTGTTAAAGGGGGTCTATGGTGATAAGATACTCCTGTAGATTTATTAAAAAAGACATTCATAAAGTTATTGTTTTCTTGAAAATTTGAATGGTAAGAACGAGTCTCGTTTCACCCCCCCCCTTGATTATCATCATTCTTTCGACACATCTTAAATATATTGTTGTTTTTAACTCTCATTATTTAATAAATTTCCCGCTCGAGAGTCCCTTGAACAGTTCAGAACGATTTTTTTGAATTCTTTTAAAATATTTTTTTTCTAATTTGGAATAATAATCGATTTTCATATCGGTTTTTTTCACTGATTTTTGTATAGACCATAAGCAACATTTGGGAAAAAATGTTGTACAAAATACTTCAGAATTATCTTTTGTGTAAAGTGTTCGGTAATGATAATTTTCAAAACTAGGTTCAACGAGATTGGCAGTGCACTTCAATTACATCGAACTGGTCTAAAAATTATTTGGAGCGTTTTATATTTCTCTAACTAAACTCTGATTTGGCTCATCAATAGTTTCCTTGAACAAACCCCTAACAAATCTACAATAATTGCCTGAACAACATTATTCTTTACTGGTGATTTTATTTGAATTATTATTAGACGAGATTAAATTTTTTGCATTCTTCAAAACTTGTTATTTATCGTCCAATATGTTTAAAAAGATTTATCTGATTGTTAAGCATGAGAAATGTTTTTCCAGAGATAATTTTTAAGGGAATTTTTAATTTTGAATCGAAAGATAATAATTATCCTTTGTATTTAAACCATAATATTTTGTATATAGGTTTTCTACTTGCTCACATGAAATCCCTATACAATAAGGAGATAACTTTTCCACTAATATTTTATTACCCAAAATTGTTCAGAATAAAAACCGCTTAAACCGATAACAATAATTTGATTTCTTCCTCTAAGAGTGTATAGGATGTTCCAAGTTTTAAAAACTAATATTTTAGGCAGCTTTCCTTCTGAAGTCAACTGTGAACAGCTTCATTTTTCGCAAGCGTTGCCTTCAAGATGAAAATCTTCTATTTGAAATGGAGAAATTTTTTCAAAGCAAAAAGAATCAGGATAAAACTTCAAACGTTTTGAAGAAAAATAAGAAAGATTCAACCAATCAGATTGTTAATTGTTGGGTTCAAGTGGATGTGGAAAAAACAACTTTAATTATTGAATTTTCATTCCTCACAATAGGTGTGTATGTATTCCTATTATTCCAATTTTGTATGATTTTTTAGTAAATCATTTTAGATAACCAAGACGCCTATAAAAAATTCACAAGAAAGATTTTGAAAATAGATTAGAGAAAAACTTAAACAAAAAAATATCGACATTTTTTTATAATGCTTCTGAAGGACTATAGTTTCCGTATTAAGCGAATGTAAACCCCAATTCCGTTTAATCGTATTTTGATGATTGTAAATTTTAGAAAATCAAGGGACGTTTATTAAGGAATATTCTCCGTAATGTCCCGTCACAAATAACATATCATTTGTATCTATCTGTTCCCAATGCTTTTCAAAGGATTGATAAACAAGATGTATTAGAAAAATAATTTGAATATGTTGTGTGTTTATTAAGCAAGAACGATCACTATTCTAGAAAGATATTAGCAACAATTATGTGTGATCTGAGTATAGATGTTTTTTTAACCTTTTTTTCTTTAATGAATGTATGTGAATAAAATTTAGGAAAGAAAGAACTATGGGATTTATTAACTATTAATCTAACTTTGAAGCCTACAAAAAAAAGGTAAATATCTGAATCAAATTTTCTAATATAAATGCTGCCTACAGTGGAGTCCTCGATAAAATAGTTTGTTACAATTATTTTTATATTATCTTTAATTTTTTTTTTTTTTTTTTTTTTTTTTTTTTTTTTTTTTTTTTTTTTGTTTTTTTTTATTTTTTTTTTTATTTTTAATTACTTATTATTTAACATTATGAAAATCAACAGAAAAAACGTAAATCTGTTCACGTTCCGACGGTAACGTTCCACGTTCTCGTTCATGTTCACCGTATTCCACGTTCACGGTTTTTCATGTTTCACGTTTCCATGGTTTCAAAACGTTCGTGTTTACGTTTCACGTTCGTGTTTCACAGTTCCACGTTTCACGTTTTTACGTTCCAACTCGTTTTACGTTCCACTTCACGTTTTTAGTTCCACGTGTCACTGTTTTACGTTCCACGTTTTACGTTTCCACGTTCAACGTTTTTAACGTTCATGTTCCCACGTTCACGTTTTCACGTTCCACGTTCACGTTTTACGTTCCACGTTCACGTTTTACGTTTCACGTTTCGGTGTTCACGTATTCGTGTTCACGTTTCCACGTTCCACGTTTACGTTTCAAAATTTATTCACTAAATAAAGTGGCGAACGTAACTTCAGAAGAAGCAAAAAAACTTGATCAAATAGAAAAGAAATTAATCAAAGAATTTAAAGGAACAGAATTCGAATTGATGAAAAAGAATACAAGAATTTATTTCCAAAAAAATTTAATCAAACCTGTAACATCTGCAATAAAAAAATGTTGAGGGCAAAATTGAAAATGTTTTAAGCTGATAATCCAAAATTTAATGAAATTTGGTTCCAGTTGTAACGACAATTTTGCCGATATTTCGATAAATTTATTTTTTCCCCAGAATCTGAGTTTGGAAATTAGCCAAAATTACCAATTTTCCCATTTCAACACCATTTTAGATCCCTCGAATCAATTGCGAAGACTCTACCCCATAGTTGAACCAATAAGTCCTGGAAACAAACGGATAATAATAATTGGGTGTGAAATTGGTAATAAAATTTCGTTCCTAGAGCAAATAGGAAATGATAAATATGGTTTGTATTGGCAGACGAGAAAAAAAGAAAAGTTTTAATGATTGGTAAAATTTGCCCGTGAATTTTTGAGCATAATGAATATCATTATGATTATATGAAAAAACATATGAAGGAACTCCAAAGGTTTATGGAGAATTATTTAACAGGCACTCAGATCGTTCCAAAAGACGGTTTATATTCTGAAGAAGACTTGAAAAAGTATACTGAAATTTTATGGAAATCTGATTCAATTTACACAAAAATAATGATCCATCAACTAAGAAAACCAAAGAGTCAAGATTAAAGGTAAAAAATATCTCAATTTGCGAGATTTAAACCCAATTTGGGGAAAAACGACATCGGAAAGGATCAGGTGTGAGAAAAATAACAGTGATAATAAGACCTTGAATAACAAGCGATAATATCGACGATTTGACAAAAACTCGATGGAATTATTAATTATATATTTAGTGCCCTCAAGAAAAGGCTTGGAAACCAACAATTTTTTGAACGGAAAAGAAAGCGATTTTAAAGATTTTAATTTCCGTGAACAAACTTGACGAAATGATTGAAAAACCTGATGGAGATATTTAAATTATTTAAAACGAGTTTTTGCCGGCAATATAAGTTCAATCCTATGATTGAGGGTAGTGGACTTTTGAATGATTTTTAATCAACAATTTACCTTTTGAATTACACGTACCCAACTTATCAGTATCTGGGGCCTGGCACAAAACTTCCGAAAAAAAGACTAAAAAGAGGAGATTCCTGCCTTGGTATAAATAAATTAGAGTCAAGCATGCTATGGAAACCACGATATTTTTTAATGCAAAACATATTGAGACACATAATTCCCAGACATATCGCATGATAAAGGTTTATGCAAGATAAGGGCAATGGATAGATTTTTAAAATCAAAATGATGGCTAGTTTTAGGTTGAAAGATTATGTGTGCGCTTTCTTTTCCTAACAGCTGGATGCAATGTTAAATTGAAGATATGAAAAACTAGGATAGCAAGGGAATCGAAGAGAAACTTGAAAATTTTTAACGTATATAAATGGAGGTAGAACGTAACACTTCAGACAAAAATCAGAAAGAAAAAATAAAAATCCGTCTATTTAAAAGAAGAAAATACCCGTTAGTAAAATTTCAATTTAAAATAGGATCAAACTAAAAAATGGCGAAGATGAAGATATTTTTTAACAAATAAGACACCATACTAAATAAAACTCGAAAAACATAAGAAAAACAATAAAGGAACCAGAATAGAATTTTCTATATGTAAATCAGTTGAAAGAACTAAAAAATGGTGGACTTTTGGAAAAGATTTTATTTAGATTTTTGTGAGATAAAGTATTCCAGTTTGTTAAAAATGTTGTTCCTTATGTCTTCCGTAAAGCTGCTCCAAATCGTGTAAAAAGGATGTGATTCCTATTGAGTTCGACAACCGAGTTAAAGGCGTCGACAGGATTTTTAAATTGTGTATAGATAAAGAGTTTGGAAGATGTTACAGGATCTGGAATTAGAGATGAAACAAACTTTGAATTTACGTGAAAATCAAACATCGGAAAAAAAAATTTGAACCTTTTAATCATTCGGAGAAATTGGAAGGAATCTGCAAAAACATATAAAACATTTTAGAGGAATCTTCATGAGAGATACATTACCTGAAAAAGCTTACAGAAATTTTGAAATGTGGAATTGTGAATTTAGACTCGATTATGGGAATGTGGAACGCATTGGGTTTGTTATTATAAAAAATGATAAGAATACATGTTATTTTGATTCGTATGGAAGAAATTGAGGACAAACCACCTATAGAATTGATTAAATATTTGAAAAAATCAAGCGTCTACTACAATGATTCTCAGATTCAAGACTATAAAGATCCCCCAATTTGTGGTCATTTATGTGTTTTTGTTATTGAATGAACTGAGTACTGGTAAAGATTTATAAAGAAGTTGTTAACAAATTATTGCTTAATAAATATGGATTCACAAAATATTTTTGACGTATTTGGAACACAAATTATTCAAAATGTAGATAATAGTTTGAATTTTGATAGTTTGAGAAATGAGTTTGATAACAAGTTAGAAAATTTATTACAAAACCTTCCAGATTCAGATATGTTTGCTGTCGAGATTGAAGATTTTAAAGCAGAATATGATAACAAACTTGCAAATTTCATGAGTTCAAATGAAGTTGCTGATAAAATAAAAACATTGGAAAAAGAAGTTGATGATGGTGTAAAAAAATTATTTACCAATTTAATGTCTCATATCGAAAAAGCTGATGAAATTACTGAAGCGATCAAAGTTGAAAAGAATTATGTTAGTTTGGCTAATAAGAAAAGAATTGTCGGTGTTCGACCTGGTATTGACAAACATGATGTTGTTGTTAAAGAACAAATTTTAAAACCTCTAAAATTATCAGAAAACATCGATATTGTTGATTTACATGATCCGAATGTTAAAAATGCCTTAGATTTTTAAAGGAAAAAGAATTAGCAGTGTTTAGTAAAGGAATTAATCCATTTGATGTTGTTGTAATGATTCAATTAGAAGGTCATATTAAAATGTTTAATGAACTAAACAAAAATTTAACGAGAATCATAAACAGCATGTTAAAGATTTTACAACAGAAGTCTATGACAAGTTAGAAGCCAGAAAATAGAAGATCAGTAGACGATGTTGGTGAATTACTTGATAAAGTAAATAAACTAGAAGAAAACTTTAATACATATAAAAATAGTGTTAATGTATTAGTTGGTGAAGTAATTAACAAAATTCTGGAAGATTTTGATACACATTTCAATGAGAAAATAAACTTTTTTGAAGATTTTGGTACACGTTTAAATGACAAATAACACATAATAATGAATTACTTAAAAGTATAGATGATCGATACTCTTTATATCTCGATAAAGTAAATAAACTAGAAGAAAACTTTAATAAATTTTAAAGAAGATGTCGATTAAAACTTTTGAAAACATCGACAACAGATTTAATGGAGTAGGTGGTTATGATGACTAATTTTCCTTATATAAATGGCGCTCATATATTGTGTGAGATGTAAAGAAAAAACTGCAACAAATGATATAAAATACTATGCAAACATTAACGGAGTTAAGAGAATTTCTGAAAATGTGCTGAATGTAACGCTAAAAAGAGCCAATTTATAAAAACTTGATTTTGAAATTTTTTCTTAATAAATAGAGATGGCGGGACATTACAGTGCTTTCGATCTTTTTATCATGCAACACGAAAGAGATTTGAAAAAAGAACATTGGATGACATTTCTCAAAAATATGAATTAATCCGAAAGATATGATGAGATTATACGTAAACAAATTGAATTGGTATAACATTGCTAAAATATCAAACTTTATCATCAGAGTTCATTCAAGAAAATATACATTATCAATTAAAAGATCATTATGTCTGTTCTTTGTCTCTATCAACACTTGAGTATAAAGTTTTTGGATGAAAATAAAGATACAGTTGATTGGAACAATATTATAGATAGCGGTTACTATCCTGTGCAAATTTTATTGAAATATGTGACCGAGATCGCAAAATTTAAGGAAGAGAATCCTGAATATGACGAAGTAGATCATTAAAAATGACTCTAATCTTTTTTTAATTATTTTACTAAAATTTATATCTTTTCTTATAAAAACGTACATTAGATCGATGAAAAAATGATACACGATGTTTAAAATTTCTAAATTTTCTCTTATTAAATGGCGGACTACAGAAAATATGCTAGTGATATTGAAAGGGCGGAGTTTAAAAAGTTCTATCCAATTAGTAAACAACATTTGAATGAACCGAATAAAAGAACTGAGTTTAATATTGATTTTGGAGATAACTTTTGCTCGTCTAACTTCCAGTTTTATATTTCTGGAACTTTAACAAAACAAGATGGTCAAGCATATCTTGGAACTGATAATGTTAGATTAATCGATAATTTTTATACCGTTTTTATTTTCTAAGATTGAAGTAAGAAAACACAATAAATTGATAGAAGAAGTCGAAAACTGTGGCCAATTAAGCACAATTAAAGGAAACTATTTCGTATTCAAAAAGTGATGTTATTTCTCAAACTTCTAATGGCTTTGAATCAGATTTTAAATTTGGTGTTTTTGAAGCAGCTGGAAATTTATCTCATTTTGGATTAGGATTTTTTGAAAATGTTACTATTCCGATCTATAAAGGAGGATTTTATCTAAGTTTTTATAAGAGCAGAAGACGATGATGTGATTCTGAAGACTGCAACTGGAAATGTTATGCCTGTTGATGGAAAAATAACAATTACAGATTTTTTTATTAGAGTTCCAATGATTGATTATAAAATCACGAGTAAAATTAGATTGATTGATGAACATTACAAAAAGTCAAAACATTATGTTGTTAAATTTTCTAGATTGGCAGTGTATTATGAACAAAAAGGTATTTCCGGAACAACTTATTCGTTCGATATTACAAACATTTATAGAAATATCTTCAATCCCAAGTTCGTTATTATAGGTTTTTCAAACAGATAGACAGAATAATCAAGAAAAAAATCCTTCAAAGTTTGATAGTTTGGATGTAAAAAATATCAGAGTAAAATTGGAACGGTTTCTTATTATCCAGATGAATTACAAAATTTAAACATTTCAGGAGGTCTTTTCAGAATCATGTATCAGATGTATCAAGATTTTAAGAAAGTTTACTGTAATAATAAGGAAATGTATTAACAATCCTAAAGAATTTTTAGCGAATAGACCTATTTATGTCATTGATACAACAAAGAGTTTGACAAATATTTCTGGTTCAAAGAACGATATAATTATCAATATGGATTTTCAAAAAGCTGTTACAAACGCGATTTGTTATGTTGTTGTTGTCTCTGAGAAATTTTTAGCCTATGATGTGATTAAGAACGATATTAGAGAAATTCAGTAAAATTTTTTGAAAAAATCGTCTTATTGTCTATATTATTCATTGGATAATTCTACAACTTTACAGAATTATTAAAGACATTGATATAAGTATTCATTTTTAATTTCAAAAGAATATCTTAAAAAATGGGGATGATATTAACAAAAAACTATTCCAAGGTCATCTTAAGGGTTGGACCGGAAGTTATGATTTTAAAAAATACTTTAATATTTACTGGATCCTATATACCAAATTTCAGCAAAAAAGCTCCAATAGTTCTCGAGATATAAGAGTTTTAAGATAAGGGATGATTGGGGTAGTTTTTGAAAATTTTGTTATTTTCATGAAATTTTAAGTTGAACTCGCTTGTTTTTGAAGTTTCAGATTTTTCTGATAATTTTTTTTTATTTTTTATGAATATTAAGAAATAGGGGATGATTTCACCCTTATGGATAAGTTAAGTCGAAAGAGTTAAGTATTTACTATATGTGTAACCAAATTTCATTAAAATCGGTTGAGTGGTTTTTGAAATATAAAATTATTAATAAACTTGTAAACTAGCAATCCTAATTGAACAACTTATATAGCAGAGATATAGCTTATATCTTTCGAGACTCTCCGTAGCTCAGTTGGTAAGACGCTTGCCTTCAAAGCCTGAGGTTCTGGGTTCAAATCCCAGAGCTTCAGGCGCGCTTTTTATTGAGGAAGACATGGTTGTCGTTCAGTGGTTGGGGACAAAGTCTTTACACGAGTGGCCATAGTGTAATGACTATAGAACAAGCCGAGTAATGACAACTGTGGTTGGCGCGCCATTTGCTTCCTCACCTTTCCACTTCATTCCTTAATTCCTTCTCTTCCTTAATTCGTACATTCCTTCTCTTCCTTAATTCGTTCATTACATTCATCATTCACATCATTCATTAATACAACATTACACTTACAAAACACCCGACACAAATTCCCTAATTGTATCTCTCCATCAACTTCTACACAGTAGTTACCAAAGAAAAATGAGACTTGGGAACAAAAAAATTCCAGAGTCTAAGACCCGAATTACAGCTCCTAGCCATTAACTTGGTTGGGACAGTAGCAGTGCAGGGCCAAGTCTCTAAACAATAGACACCGTAGAAGTTGAATGTGATGTGATTTCCCCATAGCGCAAACACGCACACTAACAACACTACACCAAAGACACAATCATTCATTTTGTCTTTTTACAATAATTGATGATGTTCATATTATTCTCTTTCATTCCTTCTAAAACTTCAAAAATATACTCTTTCGCTGATGAAAAATCTCGATTTCTTCCGGAATAATCTTTGTAGTCATCAGACAAAATATCCTAAATAGTTGTACAATAGAATGAAATTATTTCTATTTATCTCTGTTGTAGAAATGTAAACACAAACATTTGCGCTGAAAAATTTATATCTCGGCAGACTTAGTTCCATAATCTCCATTTATAAAAAAATCTTTTTGTTTAAATGGAAGAGTATAATGCCAACTGTTACAAGTGTTCTAATAGAGGAGAAATTATCGATAAAAGATATTTAGTTTGTAGAGGTTGTAATTTAATTTTGTTAGAAAGACCTAAACCTAAGAAATTTCGAAATAAATTAACACATTTGAATAACCTGCTTACAAAATTGCAATATGGAGACAAGAAGCAAACAAAATTTGTTACAGAATTTAGAAAACAGAATAAAAATTTTTACTTATCTCTTGGAAACCATTGACAAAATTATTTTCCTTTTCAAAGAATACATTAGGTTTGTAGGTATCGATACACACGTTTATTATGAAAAGATATTACCTGTATTTTTTTCATTATCTGGATGTTGAATTTGTTTATGATTTTTGAACCAGAAATCCTCGATGATTTTATAGTACATTTGGAGAAATTAAACGAAGAACCTCTTGAAAAGAATGCGGTTTTACTCACATTCTCCCCGACTTCTCGAGTGAAGGTTTAGCGAATTTCATTTTTTCCGTCTTTAAATTTTTTCTATTTAAATGGAGTTCTTGAAAGAGTTTAAATGATATTGGAGAATGTAAGTTTAAAGAGTATAAGAAGTTAAATGAATTGGAAGAAAGGAAGAAACATAGAATCTTGAATTTGGAGAAAATGAAAGATAAATTCGGGTTTACAATAATTGCCGAGTTGGAAGATTGTAAAGTACACTTGCCGAACAGATTTTTGACTGTTTTGGATGAGAAAAAGATTAAAGAATTAAACAAAAATGAAAAATTACACTTGATTGTTACTGGAAAGAAGACTATAAAAGATAAAGAAATTATAACAATTAACTTTGTAGAATAAAGTCTTAACTCTAAAACTTGCAGTCCCTCCCCACGTCATAGTACTGTTTTTGATAACCATAGTTTGGTGTCTTTTTTCATAGGAATCACATGGAATATTATCTACAGTAATACCTTTTGTTTCACACAAAATGTGGCTATATTCTATAAGAAAAATTCTATAATGCTCTTTAATGAATTGTGTTGATAAATCTTGATACTCACAAAAAATTCCTAAGAAAATTCATCAATTAAGTCTTGATTATCTTGAAAGAACGTATAATATGGGAAAAATGTCATAAAAAAACGATAAAAACTCTCTGTTTGTTTATTTTTTTACTTTCTCTCCAATATCTTTCGTAATTATATTAAATATGTAATCCCTTATTTTTTTTCGTTTTTTGTGTGTACACTGTGTGCAGTTTTCGTTCTTTCTGCAAAAGACTCTACAAGTTCTTTTAATTTCTGTTTCATTTAAAGACGGTATCCAACTGTTGTTTGAGAATAAACCGGCAATTCACTGAATTCATCTTTGTTGCACTGTTTTAATGCTAGAAATTGTAGAGACTTTGGTGAGTTCATGTTGTTTGGTGACTATTTAGTAGAAAAGTTTTTTATTAAAGTATGTTTTTAGTAAAAATGTTTTAAATTGATTAAATTTTATTAAGATAAATCCTTTATTCGTAGCAGATTTGACAACATTTTACAAAGCACAGCTTAAGAAAGTAGAAGCTCAGATTCGGTTAATTTTTCATTCCACAGAGTAGATAGTAATGTACCGATCGCTTTTGGAGACGAACGACTGTAGATTCGGTTTAATTTTTCATTGAGATTTGCTGTGTTATTTCTCAGCTTCCTTTATGGTACATTGAACAGTATATTTAACATTGCTTTTCGGTCGGCTCCGAAAGTGCGCCAGGAACCCCATATTACTATCTACTTATATATATATATATATATATATATATATATATATATATATATAATAAATATAAAAATATATAGATCAATCTGTTTCTTGCTTCATATATATATATATAAGTAATCATTGAATAAGCTGAAAGCTGATAAAAAACAATATAATATCATTCTATTAATAAAATTATTAAACGCAGCAGATTATTGTTTAATATTAAATTATTAAATTTTAATATTATTTAAGGGTTGTTTGTAAATAGATACAACTTTAGAATAATTTTATTTAGTTTTTAAAATCAAAGTTTAGAAAATATGGGATATTTTCATTGTTGAAGATTTTTAGGTTTTAATTTAATTTTTCATTATTAATATTATATTGATTCAAGAAGTATATGAACTTTAATTTTAATCCTCTTTAAGGCCTCTCTTTAGATTGTCTTTCGAAATTACAACTAATCCTGTATCCCAATTGATGAAATAAAAATAAATATATAGAGAATTGCATATCAAGGATAATTTTATAAATGTTTAAATAAACGTTACTGCTGAAGGAATGGAAAATATATTTTTAATCTTCGTTATTGAAAAATGAGTATCCTGGTCTATCTTTCCAAGCAGTAGTCCAACCAGGTAATGGTACCTCAACATTAAAAACAGAATTTCAGGTAAAATAATAAAAAAGAGTTTGTACCTGTGAATTATAGAGATAAATTAAAAAATATAATGTAGCTTACTCTTAGGTCAGACGTTTACTTCAAAATCCTTCTAGACTAAACTTGATTATTCGTTAATTTTCAACAACTTCAAAATTTAGAATTTTATAGTATAATGATATGCTTTCTTAACACTAGGTAGTACTCCCGCAGTACTAGGGTGGAAATAATTAAACTATGCACAAATTATATTGGTATTTTTCTGTGGTGGTTAGTTTATGTATAAAATTATTTATTCTTAATAGCGACAGCTTAGATATCTGTAGTTTATTTGTGGTATAAACAAATTTACAAGCATATATTTTGATCTGGCATATCCATAGAATATCTCTACGTTGTTTTCCCTTTATAGCCTTTCTGGTAAGGTCCTAGAGCGCTTTTTAATAAAAAGATACTATTAACCGCACTGTGTGGTTATGAGTCATGGAGATTTCAGGCAGAAAAGGGTCGGCTGTGGCCATTAACATGTTGTATAGGCATTCCCATTGGCATCATATTAAAAATAAAGTCCTGGTTTTTCAGAATATAGATAGACCGAAAGGAACGAGGATTTTGGGCTCTAACAAATCGCCACGACTGAAAATAAAAACTTTTAAGAATATAGTGTTTAATTACTATTGTATTCAAATACTTGCTAAAGATTTACTCTAATATTCCTTTTTAATTTCAGCGATAGTTCAAGATTATGTCCTTATTCGAATAAAACTTTCAATGCCATACAGAACCGCAGGGTTTTAACATCTCACCATCACTGCAAATTCTTTATTGGATTTTATAACCCCACTACAAACTTAAAATAGCAATATATTCTCTTTCAAATGTTCTTTGGATTAGTTTTTCCCAACAAAATCATAAATGTTTTAATATTTTTACAAATCTCCATATCTTGAAATCTAGTTAAAAGCTACAAGCGTAGTCTTAATGATCTTGAATACATCGCGAAGTGTGGATCAAAAAGGTATTGAAAGATAAACTGTTTACAATTTACATCCCTACTTAATTAAGTTTATGTGAATCTAACCGCACACCAAAATGGTGCAAATTAATTACAAAGGAATCTTTAATTAACGAAACTATTTTTCTAATATCCTTCTTAGAATATTTGTCCTCAGATGAATTTCAAATGATGTTGTGCTTTGAGCGTAGATTTTCTTCCTATTGCAAAATATTTCTGTTATGAGATTATGTAAAATATAACTAAAAGTAATTTTACTCCGACATTCACCTGTTGTCTTCACCATTAACTGATTTATTATATTTAGGATTGAGTGTTATTTTATAATTAACTTTAAGTTTACTCCGTAATAATTTTACCTGGAGGATCATTTCTTTAGTCATAAGTCTGTCTTCAGGTTTGAATCACAAACATGAACATTTGTTTTGCTATTTTAACATTACGGAGTATTAATAAGTTTCACAGAATTCTCCCTTAGCGGTTCTTATTTATATATTTAATGAGCTTGTATATATAAAATCTAAAAGTTAGGTATTATTGTTCTTATGTGGTCAAACTATATTCTTGTTACACATAACGGGGAAGAGATCATGATCTTCCTCCCTATCCATATCATGATGGGAAGATATGATGAAATGATAATGTATGTGTTCAAGCGTCCTGAAATCTGACTCTGTCGCAAGACTTGAATCTTAGAATCTAGAAGTTGACATGGAGCTGAACTCAATGTTCGCATGCTTGTTACGTTACCACGTTTTCAGAAGTTTTTACATTTCAATCTTTACAGCGTGGATAACAATTATTTCGAGAGTATTGCTAAAGTAAAAGTAATTTCAGTGCGAACCTCTCATTTACTATTATATGTGTTTTGTTAAACGTAAAATGGAATATTTTAAATGTGACAAATTACAAAATTATAAACGTTTTACGTGTAGCCTTTAGCACATTTAGTATTCAAACAAATCTTATAATCTGACTTTGTATAACATTAAAAATAAGCATTTAAAGAAGACATTTTCTTCGGTTTTTTACAAATATGAGTTTTCACAAGCCTTTACTCTATGTTTTAATAAGCGATTGTTATTTTTAGTTGAAATATATCGGAAAAAAATTTATATTTCATAAGTCTTAAATACGATTTTCAATATTCTTAACATTTTTTTTAGTTGGGGGGTTTTGCGCGAAGCTTCTTTACTTCGGACAATGGATGAAGAGCATCAATATCTCATGTGGGTGCCGAAAGAAAACGCCCCGTATCGTGAAATTTAGTGAAACTGTTAGAAGTAATGTATATAGTCACACTGCTGACATTTTTAGAAAAGCGACTGTTATAAATATACTATTAGTTTTGTTGTTTTTTGTTTTGAACTAAATAAGTAAAAAAAAAAATGATATACAAAAAAACTATTTTTTTTATATAGGGTTGTTATTAAAAACTACGGTTTTCTCATTACTTAGATTTTCAGTGATGATTCAGGGCTTATATAAGAAGTATAGACAAGCGATAGTGCTTCCGGCCTAATATGTAGAGCGTTTTAAAGTTCCCATTTACGCTTCTGTTTCTATTTTGTGGGTGTGTTTATGTTGGTATTTTGGTTAATTCATGGAAGTGTTACTTATTTCAAAATTAGATTTTAATTTTTCTTAAATATTAAAACGGTCAATATGGATGTTTGTTCAAAGTCAATCACTTCGAAACGACTTAAGCTTGTATGCAGTGATTGTTCTAAAGAGTTTCATGGAGCCTGCATGCGGATCACAAGGCTCTCTTGATTGCATCACCGCCGATGGAACTAACTTGGAGGTGTCAGCCGTGTAGTGAAAACACGGAGAACTTGAGATTTGACTCCTTAGTTCAGGAAGGTAAACTTCTCACTCGCAGATATAATAAAATAATTAGGGAAAATAAGCTGAAGACTAAAAACACAAAGAACACATATTAACAAGTCCTATGACTTCTTAACTTAAAAAACATTTAGAAATTATCAAAACCATAAAGCAGCAAAACCTATCTAAGGGAAAATGGTTAAAAATCAATTATGACTTTATGCAAGAAAATAAATGTTTAAATAAGAAGGTTGCAGATCTGGAACAGTGGATCGATGAAAATGAACAATACTCCATTGTGGCCCCTGCTTGCCATCATGGTCATGTTTGTGAGGCGTATTGACAAGAGGGAGTTCATGAGGAAGCGTCGTTTCAAAAGGAACCTGTCAATCAGACACATGGAACCAGATGGCGTACGTGAACAAGGCCCTGACCACTGGCGAGAGGGTGACTACTGTGGGGGGGGGGGGGGGGTAGAAACAAGAGGGAGAAGAACTTCAAAGTACCTCTGGGTGATAGGGCAAAAATCTTTTTAAAGGGAAGACGATGGAACGAATGTAATGCAGATGACTTGTCAAAGTGGCTCTAGTAAACTGCAATTTATTCTCTTACTGAAACCTTACTATATTTCACACAATTAAGGGTAATACAAACATAACATTCTTGACACAGACACACGTTGTTTGGCTCTGATCCCTATTTTACTGCTACAGTGTTAGATCTAGGAGCCTAAAACTTTAGTATATTTCACACAAGACGAGTAGAGCAAACATAACCTTTTTGACAGTGACGTACGTTGTTTTGGCGCCGGGTCCCGACTTTGCTGGAGGGTGTACTTGTATAACCACAAGGAACATTACATCTAGTGCAGCCTCCATCCTAAGATGATTCACAACATCAACAACCAGCATCATTTATATCCTTTGCTTTCTAGTCATTACATATTTAAGGTTGTTTGTTTTTTAATTCAACTTTTTTCCTATTATAAAATACTGTGACACTTTACTAAGAAGGGTAAGTATCTTTATTTATTTTCAAGCTTTTAAATTGGTTTATAAGATACTGTTTTTAATATAGGACTCTATCCTAATAAATAAGTCGTGTTTTCTAAAATTTTCTTTGTATGGACGAATAATACGAATACATGTTTCTTGTAACATACTTTAAAGGTGATTAAAAACATTAGATTTAGTATAAATATATTGAAGCGTAAGCTAAAAATTGGTGAAATATTCGTGATATAATAACTTTAACAGCCCTCCCGGATTCGCATGAATAAATGTAGTTTCCATGTGTGAATATCATTTGTAAATTTCTACTTTTAGGAACAGTACAATGCTACAACGATTATTATTCAGCTAAAACTGCAATTAATTAAATTCTATAAAATTTGAATTCCCCTATCTTAAAGCTTTTTAAATACTATAAACCTGTAAAAGTAATATATAATGTGAAATAACGCTAGAAATCTGAGTCCCTAAGCTTACGAGGCTGGTAGCATTACCATCATCTGAGCTTCCCGGTAAACAACGCATGGAAACACACTAACACAATTCAATTCTTGATTGATAAATAAAAGTCATCATCGATTACTAAAGAATTGTTAAACCGAAATTTTAAAAACTGAGGCATGTAATAATAAAAAAGCCTATTTTTTATTGATAGATTTTTAAAGCCGCTTGCTAGCGACGATATCCAGTGCAGTTGTGAACATAGTTTATCTAACTGTTTTATTTGAAATCTGTAAAGAATCTTATTATGTTTTCTCATAGAGGTGATATATTAAAACTTTCATAGCTAAATTTTCAAAGAAATGTTTTCTTCAGATAAAGTGTACACATTTAAGAGTAGAATTAAAAAGGATTAAATTGTTTAAAAAGAACTTTGGAAATATGTTTTGTTTGTTGTATATTGTTAACAAAAAATGTAAGAGCCATTCATGGACTTTTAGATCTAGTATTTTAATTATTTTAATAAAGTAACTTGTCCAATCTTTTGGAACAAGTTAATTTTAATTTTAATTCCTCTTTTTAATATTTTGGGCATTTTAATATAATAATGAGTTACGCTTTTGACCTAAGGGACTCTAGAACACTGTATAGAATACAAATACATAAACCTGTAAAAAATTTAAAGGAATCAACGTCAATATACCTTTGAGTTGAACCTACACTGTTTTAACAGAAACCGTTGTGTCTCCTAAGTCTGGCCAACGCTATGCATTTAAAAATATTGGGATGCAAGGGTAGATCGATAAGTCTAGTCCACTGTTGGAGTTGGTGGAGCTTCCAAGTAAATGTTAAAGATATTTGCTAGTTTAAACATAAGGGTGTTTCACCCGGTTGCTACAAAGCTAGATATGACTAAGATTTGTCCAAGGAAGATATGACTGAGAATAATCCCAAAATTTTCTTCATAGATTCCGACTGGAGGTGGCCCTTACCCACAACTCAACCATAACAGAATATCCGTCACTCCGGATGCAGCGCAAAGGTCCTTTGAAGGACTAAGTACAATATCTCAACTTTTGGTCCTAAGAGAACGAAAATATTTTATAACCATTGACTTCGGTGTAATGGGAGCAACGTTTCAAACCTTTTGTTGGTAGTACTTAACTCAGTAGATAAAGCTCAGTAGATCTACTTAACTCAGTAGACAACGGAGGTAAAGGGTTACTGTTATATTCATACCCGCTAAAAATGACAAATATTACATAATTGTAATGTTTATTTAGCTCCTATGTTTCAATAGAGTAGGCCGATGGTTTACAAGTATTAAAACCTCCCTTCATGTGGAAAGCTTCCAATCTCTAGAAAGTTGTAACCTTTTGAATGTGTCAGTCTATGGGAGCATTCATGTGCTTTATACCCCAGTTTTGTATCAAAACTCAATCGCTTTGCATCTCTCAAAAGGTAAACATGTCTTAAGTTAGAGTATGTGTACAATTTGGTTCCATATATTTTTTTTTTATTCCGTCCACATCATTTTTTGGCTAAATATTTGAAATAAAGTTTGGTAATAGGAACTTTCGATACATTAGCCAAGGAATAAATTTGTTCAGTTAATATTTCATCGTTTAAATATTAATTCCAGTGTTATTTTGTTAGTACTTAAGATATACATAAAAGTTGTACGAGTTATTCTGATGGATTTGCTCACTTGTTCCCTAAAGACTCAAGAAATTTGAAAATATTACAATTAAATGCCATAGAAATAACGCAAAACGTTATATTTTCGCTAATTTTATATTTTTTAATGTTTATTTTCGATAAGTTAGTTAACATTAGTATTAAATTTTAATTGTACTTGTAAACTATATTGTTTTTATTAGACCGAGAATATCATTATTTTATCATTATTCGTATTTTTGAAACACTCATGTTGGTTACTTAGTAAAATTCTTAATGCTATAGGTTGATTCCATCTAGTAGGACGGAGAGTATGATTTTTCGATATGATCTACACGCATGATGGTACATAGGTAGATATTCAATCTACACGAGCAAGGCACATGTAGCCTTAGTAGATTAGGAATCTACTCAAGGTGATATAACTTTACATTGTGAGTAGTATATTAATAATGTAAAAGTAGACAATTTGTATCAGGAAATGTCATATTAAACGTGTATTTAACTGGAAACAAAAAATAATAAAAAAATAGTTTGTTGAAAAACACTTTCTAATGGAGTGTAGTAAGCAAACGAAACGTTGTTGAATACCAAACCAATATCTGTTAAACAGGGTTGTGGTGGGCGGCTTATTCCCGATTTGGTCAGTGAAGTTTTCGATCAGTTACCAGATCTGTTGATAGATAAAAACTTTTTTGTCTTTTAGTATTTGTACACGTGTGTTTCATTCTCCAGCAAGATACCGTAACTTAAAAGCAATTCAAGCAACAATAAGCCTATTACACTAAGCCTATACACTAGCTGATAGGCACGTGAAAATTTCTTAAATTACTCTTAGGTAAAACATTAATTACGCAGAGACTGTGCGGTTTTGATGAGTACAAGACGATCTGATGTGCACAATTTGTGCGCGATTTCAGTCGTTTTGATTCAGTCGAAAACCATTTTAATCGCAATATAGAAGAAGTTGATCTGAACAAAAAGTTCCCTCATTTATCTGGTACAGTTTATAATGTACACAATGTTCTTGGTCTATGACTCAATCTAAGTTAAGCATATTGTTTTATGAGATATCAATACCATGAATTTTTTTTTAAAGTTTATAAAATACCAAACTAGTAAACACTAACTTTAGTCAAGGCCGGAGTGAATCAACTTGCGGTAACTCGAATTATTCTATATTTATCTATTTAAAATCTATTATGGGTTCGTAATTTCTATTGGTTTACAAAAGAAGAAATTCTAAATCGCGTTTTGTACATGGTGTGTATATGTTATACATGATTAACGATATTTAAATTATATACAACCCGTGGTGGAGGGTTTTAAGTGGTTTTTACCTACAACATATTATACAATATAATATTATAGGATGAACTATATTTAATACCCAGGGCACTAGAAGTTATGTAGCCTTAAATCAAACTATTCTGAGAAATTTTTCTGTTAAAAAAGGTCTGGCTTAGGTAACTTGGCCAATTGTACATTCATATTTATAAACCATAACAACATAAATAAGTTTTTAACTAGTTAAAACAGCTAAGTTTATTAAATAAATGCAACTGTAAAAAATTAGTATACTTTGTGATACATTGTGTTAAGTATTATTATACACTATCGATATTATAGGTATTAAATATAATACCTTTATACGACCTATAATATCCACAGTAATCTACGGCAGTACATTAATACATTAGTACGTACCATACATACATTCTCACATACATGTAGATTATAAACATACATGACAATACTAATGTATAAGATAAAAACACTATGAATAATTAATTACGGTTTTAATATATAACCTGTTTTCCAAGACCCAGTAATAATTTTTCATGAAATTTAGTCATTTATTTTTTATTTAAAGCACCCTAATTATTATTTAAGTCTTAGCATTGTAAACATTTTATAATTTTTGAAATTTTTAGGAATTAATTAAATATACGTACTTTGAATAATGTATGTCAGCGTCTTTAGCCCATAGTTATTACACTATCTTGGTAGTTGATCCCACTTTTCCAAATGTACAAGAGGTTTTTTAGTTTTGTTTTTTAAAGAATCAGATTTTTTAATGATATGTTGAATGATTTTTAAACTCAAAAAGTTATTTTTCAATTTAAGGTATTTTTTTTAAATATTAATTGAACCTTTTTGCTAACAAGCTACGAAATTATAATAGAATTCCGTTGCATTCGTAAGCACAGGTAGGTTTGAATATTGTATATACGAGTCCCACTTCAATTTATCCTAAACAGTGTTACTCTAATGGTATGTTTCTGTTTCCACTTTTTAGACACTGATGTGATCACCTATATATATCATAGTTAAATAAAAAAATGTAGTTATGGCCTTAACCATTGAAGGGCGATCAGAAGTATTAAGATAGGAAAATGAAGTTTGTTATGAGGGGGCATTTTGAGTATTATTAGGTTTGTGTAGTTGATCTATTGAACCCGTTACACTGTTGCCAGAATAAATAATGGGTTGTTCTAGGCAAAATTAACAGATAACTTGTGACCCTCTATAAGAGGTAGCTTTCAGATGCCAACATTTTCTTTATTTCTCCTACAAGCATGTCATGGGTCAATAGTATCTAAAACCTAGCGTTATCAACAAAAATGCTCAAAACATGTTTTATGGAAATAAAAGTAAATTTATAATTTAAACAAATAATTATTAAAGGTTCTGTAAAGTCGCGACTTTTAGATTATCTTGAAAAGATTATTGATCCAACCGGTATAATTATAAAGTTCCTAATTACTTAAAAATTATTTCAAGCGCTAGTTGAATGTTCTTTAATAGTATTGCACAAACTCTTGGGCTTTGTATTGCTTATATGATGAAAAATTTTAACATTCTGTTAACCATATTCTGTAATATATTATCGATTATAATACGTTATAGGTAAAACCCAATAAAGAAAACCTCCGTTACGGTTCGTAGAGAATGTAAATATGTATATCAATAATATATAGTTTACAAACATGATTTACAAAACGCTATTTTGAATTTATTTCTTTTGTTAGCCAATACAGATTGGGAGGTAATAATAAATTTAAATAGATTAATATCGAATTATACGAGTTACCGGAAGTTAATTCGCTTTCTACATAAGGTACTGTATACTAGTTTGATATTTTATCAACTTTTTAACAAATTCATGGTATTGATATCACATAACACATATGCTAGAAGTCGAGTCATAGTCCAAGAACATTGTCTACTCTTCAAAATGAAAAGATATATGGCGATTTTGTCCGGACAAATCAATTTCTTGTATAATGCGATTTAAATATCATACGAGCAAAACGAGTGAATCGCGTACAAAACTGTGCACATCAAATCGTCTTGTGCACATCTCTCTGTGTAAATAATGTTTTACGAATAGTAATTTAAGAATTTATCAGCTACTGTATAATAGGCTTATTGTTGCTTGAGTTACTTTTAAGTTTCGGTATCATGCTGTAGAATGAAACATACATGGACGAATGCTAAAATACAAAACATTGTTTGTTTATCAACAAATCTGGTAACTGATCGAGCACTTGACTGACCACATCGGGAGCCCCGTACCACAAACCTGTTTAACAGAGTTTGGTTTTGTGTCCAACAACATTACGTTTGTTTACTTCACTCTATTAAACAGTGTTAAAATACAATATTTTGTATGTTCCCATGTATATACACGGTTATTATGACGTTGCCTAGTAAAAATCAGTCTACTTTTACATTAATATGAAATTACTGACAATGTAAAATAATATCGCCTTAAGTAGATTCCTAATCTACATATTTCCCCTTGTTCGTGGTGTAAAAAAATCTACCTTTGTCCCATTTACCTTCTAGATTATATCGAATCTTGTATAAAATTGGTATATACGTCCTAATAGATAAATATTAAAGCGGTACGAATAGTAATGTTTACTAAGTAACCAACATATGGAAGTGTAAAATATACCAATAATGATGAAATAATGGCATGAACGTCCTGAAAAACAATAAATTACAAGAAATATTAGTTCTGGAGTCTAGACACAAGTGAGCAGATCCCTAGGTCTCACTATCTATCATAATAATTCATACAACTATCATATATATCTTAGGTAACGACATAATAACGATGATATTAATATTTAATCGATGCAATATTAACTGAGGAAAGTTATTACTCGGCCAATGACTCGAACATTCATGTTACCAAAGCTTTATGTCATATATTTAGCCTATATATGTAGAGGCTAAATTCTTATATTCTGATCTAAAAATGTACCTAAAATTCAAAATTATATAATATTATGTAATTATTTTTTTAATTAAGAACTTTTTAAATTTTACTTTTTCAAATTTTATTTACATTTAGAAAATTTATTATCAGGCGTTTCTTCTTTTGATTGTTTATTTTATTCAGTGTTTGTTATACACTGTACTCTATAAAGTTGTAATTTAAAACAAAATATTGTACAGAAAATAACTGTAGTTTTCTTTTAAAATCACTCTAAGAGTATATATGTATATTGTAGATGGATAAACCAAAAAATATCTGGGAAAAACTGTATACATAATATAACTTTTTACCTGTATACATATACATACACATAATATATCTATGAAATGTTTACCTTTTCATAGATGCAAAGCGATTGTGTTTTGGTACACAACTGGGGTATAAAGCACATGAATGCTCCCATAGACTGAGAAATTCAAAAATGTTACATTTTCCTAGAGATTGAGAGATTGAAAGCTTCCACATGAAAGGAAGTTTTAATACTTGAAACTATCAGCCTCTTGAAGTCTACTCTATTACCACAAAGGAGCTATTAAAAATGTAGAATTATGTAATATTTATCATTTATAGCGGATTTGGATATAAAAGTAACCATCTAATCCCAGGCGTTATATACCGAGATTAGCGCTATTAAAAATACGTTGAAACGTTACTCTCACTGCCCGGAGACAGACAATGTTTGATCGCCACTTTACGACAAGTGGCAGGTACTTAAATTAATTATTTCGTAACCAACCCCGCATAAAAACGGCTGATGAAAAAAACTTAATGTGAAGTTTTTACACTTACATGAATTCAGGGAGTGAAATATCATTTAATGTTTATAATCCAAGAGTATTAAATATTTAATAAAATTTAAATAAGAATATTGTGTTTTTAGGGAAAGAATCTTTTTAAACGAAAAATCATTTTACTCTATCCAGTCACTTTTACTTACAGTAATTAAATAATCATGTTTTTGCTTTATTTATTTTTATCGACTATTAGACAATGCTTTCATATACTGGTCTAATGTTTATATTTGTTCATTATTTAAAATGCTTTCCTCAAGTCTTTATTATAGCAATTTTGTTTAATAGTTTTAAGAAAGTTATTCCAACAAAACTAATACTTACTTCTGATGACAAAGCTAGTTAAGTTGGGCGGTATCAACGATCTTCCTACACCTCCTTCCTATCCTCAATTCCCAACAGCAAGACTTTAAGTCTGTGTGTATGTTGCTACTAAATATAAATACAATTTATAAACACCTGTAAAAGGTTATTTATTCTTTACTAAAATAGCAGTACATCATTCTATAAAGTTACATCATTATATTACAGCAGCACAATCCTTACAACGGCCAAACAGTTGAGACTCAATAAGCATATAAAGGGCTTATCTGGATTTGTTACCGGGTGCTTACAAAGCTCTGTGTCGAATGTCAACTTTTGCAGTAATAAGACTGCGAGTGTCTGGATCGCTATATTACGGAGGTCTATTCAGTTCTATTCATCGTTAACAACACACAACGTTCATACTCAAAGTGATGTTTTACTCTTTTCCCCATGTATTGATATATAAGAAGTTTGATATATAGCAAAGTTATTAATCTTTTTACAAGTAATTGCTCAAATAAATCTTCTTTTAGAAGGTTATCGTTAATTCAGTCACTATTATTAAAAACCCGCAATGCCTTCTTAAAGTTGTGTAGTTATCCGTTAAAAGAAACCTCCTTTGAGAAAATTATAATTCACTCGTCGGTTATAACTATTAAGGATCCGACAGAGTGTTTCTAAATTCGTGAACCTGTCTGTCTATGCGATAATGCTTAATATAAGAGTCCCAGATAATTTAAATTTGGTTCATAAGTTCCTCTTAGTTCAAATACAACTGTTATTATGTAGAGGTCACATAGTCAAGGGACTGTCCGTATCTTTTGCATGTGCGATACAACTTTTTAAAGAAGTCTTATATATATTTAACTTGGTACATATGATCCTTTTGTTGCAAGGAAGAACTCTATTCATTTTGATGTAAAAAAAGTGAAAAGCACTATACGACTGTCCGTTATGCGAAAGTCCGTAAATGCGATAATTCGTTCTTATGTTCTTTATAGGGTTTTTTTTTTCTTTTTTGTTTTTTTTATCTTATTTAAGCCTCAGCGTCAGCTATGCGGGCTTCCGGCTTAGATGTGCATTGGTTTTTTTTTTTAAGTATAAAGTACATGATTGGACATCCCCGGGATTCGAACCCGTGATCTCTCGGTTAGAAAGCCGAGACTAAAAACCATTAGTCTATGGAGGAGGACTTCTTTAGGGTTCTTGCATACTCCGTTGTATCAACAGATCCGTTTATACTGTGTGCAACATTTAGAAACCATCGTGGATTGTCCAGATCGACTTTTCAGTCTTATGAGCTTAGTTTTGAAATGTATTTTAATCTTAAAACACTGCAATTAGAAACTGTAGACTTTACCTTTAACCTCCCATTCAGAATGCACCAATATACTACATAATATCATTTTGCTGACTTGAAATACGGAACAACTATTATGTTAGACCACTCCAAAACTTATATTCAGGAGAAAAATAACGATTTGTAACTTCTGTTTTTTATGCATCTTCTTCACATATACATTAAATAACATATTTACTCATGTATAATCTAAAGTTTACCTTGTTTTCTGGGTTACTAAGGGAATTTACTAAGATTGTACTAAAGTTGTTTTTTTCTCGGTACAACATTCTAAACATATTTAATAGTCTTCAAATAGAAGAAATGTTAGTTTAATTCAACTACATTGATTACTTTAAAACATGTTCTGTATTTCAAAGTAAACAAGATCTGCATAACAAATTTTTTTTTAATTTTCGTGTTCTTTCATTAAACATACGTAAGTACTTAATCCAACTTATTGTTAGTTAGGATCTTTAATCGAAATCATAAATCCGGGAAACTGTCCCTTTTAAAAATGCTTTTTTTATGAGCCCCTTTTAAATATAAACGTACAGGCCAGATAAATAATGTAATGCGTTTTTAAATACATAACGTGTTTTATTCAATAGTAGTGGCTGGATAAACTATATATTATTGCTAAAAAAGGTTCAAAAAGTCTCTCTTGAATAAAGTAAAATAAAATTTATTCAAATTATAGGTTATATGAAGTTATGTAATAATAATGAATATTTCACTGCAGTATTAATCCAGAAGTACTTTTGTGTTTAACTAAAAATTTCAATTTATTGATAGATGTTTGTTTGAGATTAAAGTTAAGCATTTTACAATGACAGCAAATACAGTTATTTTTACAAATAAAAATTATCAAAACAGAACATACTGGTCTTTAATAATAATACACGCAATAGCTAACGTGATAGTTTAATTATTGCCTATATTTATGTTAACGTTTTGAAAGAGTGGGTTACAAATGGGCACTGAAGATATTTGAATAATGGATCCTCGTTATTAACTTGGGAGCTGACGTATTATCCGGCTTTGTTGTCAGAGTAAATTATTCATACACTTTGTACCGTTATTTAGTTTAATTTTATATAATACATATTGTCGTAATTCTGTTACTCGTTACCAGTTAGCATAAGTTAAAAGTGTTGATATTGTTGAAACTCAATTCTTGGCAGATTAATAACCTAATTGGCACGCGTAATAATATTTTCTCTCTCGAACTTTGTAGCTGAACATCTTGCTACCAAGCAACACCTCGCGCGCCATGTCCGCAAGTTTACGAGTCCTATTTAATTATGAGTACAACCTCGTGCACTTTCAGTATTCGTGTTTTCAGACTTCTAGTCTACTAATCGTCACTTTTTCTGACTGCAGCTGCAATGTTGAGCCAAGATGCTGACGCCCACGCGTTTAAGGTGGCATCGACGTGAAGGGAAGTCAATTTAAAGTTTTTAGTAAATGATTAAGTTCGTTGTCGAAATTCCAAAGAACATTGGAAGATTAGGCACACCCTGAAGATGTTATTTAAGTTTATTTTTGCTCTATTTTGGCAGCAACAATGGCATTAAATTATTTTATTTTTACATCTATAAGTTGTGCTTGTACGTTTTTGAATTGTACCACAATTAAATTTATAAATAAACTTAGCAAATCGAGTATTTATTCCTACGACCTCAGTGATATCCAACACCATGTGTTTCGTCTATTCGGTCACAACTTCTATTTACTACCTGTGTACTTCCTGTGTGTCCAAATGATATTTTTATCATATCAGACATATCAAACATTTCTAATATATATAGACACAATATTTATAACTTTTGATTATTGTCAGAATTCAGTCCAATAAAATAAAGTCGGAGAATTGCATAGACCATACATAGACTCTCATATAGGCACTTGTATTTAAAGACGGTTTAGGTGATCAAAATATATGTATTTACGATTAAATCAGAGAACCTTTCTGTAAATAAATTCGAACTAAAGCTGTAAATGATAAAATTCTATTTTTTATTTTGGGCAAAAACATATTATTCACTATTAAATTATACTAAGAAATATTATATTTTCACATCCTATACAAAATATTAATTAACTTTTGAGTTACAGGAGTTTTACTAAGCTAGGTATGTCCTAGAGATAGTAATCCCCTGCGTCATAGGATTAAACTCACGTTTTTCTAAATCAATAATTTTATATTAGGTTCGAGTAGATATTTACTTACTAATTTTATTCCTCACAGCAGTATGTATTCACTATATATATATATATATATATATATATATATATATATATATATATATGGTGTGTGTGTGTGTGTGTGTGTGTGTGTGTGTATGTATATATTACACTATTTGAACAAATATTGTGTATAAATTTTGCATCCAGAAATGTGCTATAATTAATTTGTAAATATCATGTCTACATTTTTAGGACCACTAAACTTACAGCTCATAATTATTTGTCCACTAATAACCAATCTGCTTCAGCACCATCAATGGACAATGTAGTGATTTTTTGTTTCACTGAACGATGGCAAATGTCCGGAAATATCCTGTATTCCTTCACAATCATTCCATCATCAAAACTAAACATTAAACAAACAATAACAGCAGAGTATGTAGTTGTCACTAAAGTATCGGTCCTGCTAGGGGTCACAGCATTTTTATGGAGACCTAGATAATTTTCATAATTTTTAATGGGCAAATATTAAAATATTATTAGTAGTGCAGAACTCTAAGTTTGAAAAATATAGAAACCCGTATTTCATCTTTCCATTAAGTTTTAATTACACATAAACTAGTTTATTATAAACTCTTCTTTTGTCTATATAAATATCTTAAATACATACCCCTTATCTATAATAAATTATACATAATCTGATTCCAGTTAGCTTTATAAAAGGGAAGATAGTAACAAATATTTGTTTTTTAAAAAACCTATCTATATTTTTTATCATAAATAGATGGTAAAATACTTTACATTTCACATTTTTAACAATTGACGCTATAGCTGTTAATAAAAAAATAAAACCTTAAGTAAATACGGTATTCGTTTATTACACAAGAACGTATCCAGCCTAAAGCCAGGAGTATACGGGTACATTCGAGACGCCCCCAGCTCTTCAGTAATAACTTCGCGTGTTCTGAAAACCATTTTTCAATTTCCCGTTTCTATACTTTAGGCCATCTGTTATACTCTTCTCTCCAAACACTGCAGTAAACTATTGGACTCTGTTGTGGTAAAGTATGTTTCCTGTCATGTTCACTGCTTATTCTAATGGAATGTTTCTTCCAACGAGACACATAAAAACTAGTTTTTACATCAACTGTTTAACCCGTGACAGCCTAGTGGTGCCACATGGAACACGTTTGGTACGCATAGTATTTACTCCAGAGTGAACTACCCTCACTCTCATTACCCGATCAAGGTTAATTCGTTGAATCTATTTATTTTAGTTTTAAAACATCGGTTTACATAGGTTTTGTTAGTTTTTACTCCGCTGATGAAGACTACAGATGTTTATCATCAAAGCTGAATACCAACCAATAATCTGTATTACACTCCTCAATATTATCACTCAATAGCTCAATGTTGCTTCATTAGAATAAATAGCTATGCGACAATTTGAGCAAAACTTGCTGTATGCAAGTTATGAATATTTTATTACTCTTTTTTTGCACACAATAATAATTTGTGAAATTTCCAAATTGTTCTGTTGGTCAAATATATTATGTTAAAATATAGTCGTATCAACCCTTTCAATTGAAAAATTCTAGCGCATTACAACAGTGAGTATCAGTTAAAATATTTATAAACGAATTAAATTATTATACTAACACTGACACACTATATACATACACATTCACATGCTAATAAAGTGAATGATTCGGCAAAGCTTAGTTATTTCAGTGGACAACCAGATTTTTTTTTAAGTTAGGCTGTATATTATGGAATATTAATTACTTTTTTGTTTTTTTTTTTGCTCAAACAGTTCATTTTTATTTGTAATTATTGATTTTATTTTTTTTAAGTGTTTAGAGATTGATTCCAACTATTTATAAAAAGTAATTTATTATTTGGTAATATTTTATTAATTTTTTCATCCAGTAATATTATTTACAATCTATTTATACTCTGATTAATGTATGTATTTACCCCAATAAAGTTACATAAAATGCTAATATTTTAAAATTTAGATATTTTCCAGCACCACAGCCACACAAAGAGTAACATAAAATTCTTTGTAAAAATTAAACCAAGAAAAGAAAACAATTTCTAAAAATGAAATATAATTTAGTTTTTTTTTCTTTTTAAACGTTTTCATTATGGACCTCACCGATAAGCCATGTTGACTTTTATGGACGATAACTCTGTAAAGTTTGCTTTGCTAAAGTAAAAGAAGACTAAAACCCTCGGTTGTTAAAATTGCTACAAGTTGTCGTCGTTGGTAGTAGTTAGTTTCGACTTCAACCACCAGAGTGTGACACGGGGAGTGTGTTCCGCCTGTTGGCTTGATAAACAACCGAGGACTTGGTTCTTTGTCTGATTTCCAGTTATATAAAAAACTAGGCTTTTTATGTTCTTAGCTTATATAAGTCTATGCTAATATTATCGTAAATTTCTGTAACATTTTTTGTTTTTAACATTCAAATTCAAAGCATAAATTCAATCCAAAATTTTAATTATATAAAAAACTTTAAAATAAAAATACTGCAAATACAGTATAATTTTCGAAAATTTTATGAAAATATATAGGGAAAACTTTTTAAAAATGTTTTCTGTTAAACTTATCCATCCATTATAAATAAGTAATCTTTTTCGTTTATTAATTTTTAATATCTAATATATTACATTATCTTTACAAGAGACAAAAACTAATATTATAAGTTCTATTTTTAAAGTTGTATACGAAGAAACCTAAGCCGTTACATAGGTAGCTTCCCCTAAGTTTCATTATTAAATAGACTCCAGTGATTATATAAATGTACCATACATTTTAACATCTAAATATATAATCACCTGAAAATATTACGTAGATAGTAGCCCTTCATAAAATTCGATATCCACCACATATCTTACCGAACTAACTTTTGCTAAGCCCACAAGCTTAAAATAACAGCCCTTTTTCCCGTAAGTTACCTAAAAAGCCCTCTTGCATATAAACTCAATTAGATGGCTATACGCTTCCCTGTCAGAAAAGATTAGAATGATAACTTATCATCCTTGAAGCCCACCTCGATACCACCAACTAGAAATTATGTGGACTCTATCAATACCACAACAATTTATTAATTATTTGGAAAACTTATGTGATTATACACAAAATAATGATCGATGATGTTCTTATGTTTTCTTGTTTTGTTCGAAAGTTTTCCCAAAATGAATTAATCGTTCAACAGAAAGGAAATGCCCTTACATCTTAAACAAGTCCCAGGTATTTTAGGAAAATGTTTCATAAATAATTCAAAGAAAATGATTCACATATGTGTTTGCACGGTATTTTACACTTGGGGGGGGGGGGGGGTGGGGGAAAAGTTTCCTTTAAGAGAATAATATTATCTTGTTTTGACACACTATAACTTTTCACTATTCTATATTACAGGCAGCAAAATGTATCGAAAGATAAAAATATTAAATTGGTTCATGAAGTAACCGTGTATGAATACAGACTTAATTTAAATGATAACAGAGAATATCAAGCGTAAATAAATTTCATTCAAAACCTAAGATTGCGTTGAACAAGTGAAATCTATAAAGAGAGGGAGGGAGAGAGAGAGAGAGTTAAAATAATAAATAAATGCAGTTACAATGATCTTGGTCAAACAATTCTCCACAAGATATTGAAATCTAATGAATGTTCTTCTTTGATAGAGATAGAGGACAGACAGACAGACAGAGAGAGAGAGGGGGGGGGGAGAGAGAGAGAGAGAGAGAGAGAGAGAGAGAGAGAGAGTGTTTAAAATAATAAATAAATGCAGGTACAATGATCTTGGTCAAACTATTCTCACAAGATATTCAAATCAACTTTTTTATATTATTTTCGTCTATTTTTTATTCAAAATCATATTCAATTTATTGCGCACAACAATGTTATCTTTAAAACTATATTTACATTTTAGTTATTCTGTTATCACTAAGTTGTATAAATATATTGTGTTTTATAACATTTTAGATTTTACTCGTACTTATTTGTAACTATTAACTATTAATCATGCTACATTTGTTATGAAATCTTTGTAACGTATTTATTTTAATATCTAAATTTATTTTTGTTAGGATTACGTAGTGAAAGTTTAAAAAAATTATAATATTTACATCTTTGTAATAGCTATATACATGTTAATGTTAAAAAGGTATGTAAACCGGCCGAACTTCTTTGACCGAAATCTAATTTTTTTTCAAATTAAATTTCATTCAATTACATTCAATTTCATTCAATTCATACAACAATTACAACCAAGAAATCGTGGTTTTGGAGAGTACGTTTTTTAAGTTTTTCTCACCTACTGGTTAGGTTAGCTATCAACCATTAGTGGATAATGAAATTGTGGCAAGTACAATGTAATATTGAAAGGTAATCTATTGTTTCAGATTTTTAGCTCTGTTTATATGGACGTGGATTCCGGTTTCTAGGAGCTACTCTATTGTCTGTGACAATGTCAGATTTTAGCTGCATTAATTGATCAGAAATTGTCAGTGAAATTAAGTTGAACTCAAATCCACATTAAATCACCCGTTCTAACCATAGCTGTGTTTTGTGCAGATATACATTTTAAAAGCAAATTTAAGTTAAAAATTTAATTGTAATAGATTATGAGACCAAATGTATTTATCTATATTTATTCTTGAGATGTATGATATATCTATTTTATTTTCATGTAAATAAATGATAGTATAATATAATGTTATTTATTCATAACTAATTTTATGACATGCTGGTTTTCCATTGCGTCCCTACACTGAAAATTCAGTTATCATAATTCAATTCTTGATGGCAGAGAGGTCATTTGCATTACTGAATAAGAGACAATGTAAAGTTCGCGAGGAATTTTTGCAGACAGCAATCGATCATCACAACACCTGGCCGTCAGCTTGAACTAATCTCTTCATTTATCTGATCCTTCCGTCAACTCCGTCTGACAGTTAACCTCTACAGTTATGTAAGAATAAGAAAGGTAAATCGATGTCTCGAAACAAGGCATGCATCGACAGCATTAGCTGACTGAGCGTTAGTCAATGAATCACTGCGTGGGGTGGAAAGTGTTTTTTTCTGTCTGTTGTCTGTCCGTATTCAATCTCGATAATGACTTAACATTAATTTCAGATTAATTCAAGATTTAAGGTGCGTCGTACCCGATTTCGGATGTACTTTCTTCATTAACTGTAAAAGTTACTATATAACAACAATTTGATAATAACAATATCCAAAGGGATTATCTAGTAGAAATTCATGTTTATAGAAGAATGACACAAAAAGGCGGGTTAGCAACAAGCTTGCGTTCAGATGCATAATTTATTTTTATTCGTATAATTTATTAAGGAGATTACTTGTGTCATTCTACAACCAACATTTAACGACATTTACCAATCTGTGAAAATATATCATATTGTTGAGTGTGTTAGAACTACATGTGGGCTTTCTATCGTTAACGGGAACATGAGCAACTGACATCTTTTACGTAATTGTAACAAACTGTATTTTACACTTTGTTCAGCAAAACCCTTTTACGTTTTGTATGAACTTTGTGCAACAGTATTTTATTATAAGTGAAAGTAATGACGTTAAATAATATTATACATTAATTACAGGGTTGAGCACATCTTGAAGTCATATACTGTGTTGTAGATTTCACCGTTAATTTACTGACATATTTCTCTATATCTGGTTTAGCAACAGATGTCAAACAATTGATAATAATAGCACCTATAATCCGTCACATTAACAAGAAAAGCAATATTTGACTATAGAAATACATAAATAATATTTTTAAGCCATAGTTAGATTTGTGGCAATTTTTTAGGACACTTGTTTCGTAGGATCGATTTATTTTATACAGGCTTTGATTGGTTTTCCCAAAAATATTTCTATTTTATATATATATAATATATATATATATATATATACAATACCTAAGGGGAGGAGGTTCTTCCAGATGATATTAATAGTTTTCTGTTCATTACTGTCTAACTTGGGTTTGTAAAGGTTTAAAAAAGACAAAGCTAATTTTAAATGATGATGCTATACTCTCAAGTGATGTCTGAAATACTACCTACATATCTGAATAAAGTAAATTAAACATGTTTCAAAAATTTTGTAACACAATTTCAAATAATGATAACAATGTATTATAGGATAGCATTGTATTACATTTTATATTACATATTAACTGTATGCTCATTATTTTATATTTAGAAGTTTTATTTACTGAATTGTTAGATATCTGTTCTATTTAAGAGTAGTGGATCACATCAACATCGATTTCGGTGTTCGAAAATATTTTTAGTTTCAATTCATAACTCCTTGTATACAAAAAACAAATATTTTTGATCACTCCTTATGACATTTCAGGCTACTAAACTAAGTAATCTGATTCAGATATTAAGCCATAATAAAAACGGTCAAATATTAATGTATTAATGTTTTACAATATTTAGATGAGATTTAATTTGAATTTATGCATAATAGTGTTATATTGTTAACAACAAATATAAAAATCACTCTATTTACATAAACTATATTTCATTAAAAATATTATGTCATCAACTGCTTAACTTAAATGCATTTAATTTCACGAGGAGTGATAAAAAAATTGGTTTTCTGCTTTTTATATATTCAGGTATTTTAGATCAAACATATAAATTTAACCTGAAATTTATTTTCCTAAACCAAAATCGGTTAAATTGTCGTAACGCAATCGCCTATGCCAATATTTAGCGCAATATTCTTGCTGTAGTTTTAAAGTATCCAACATCGACAATGAAGCCCGAGCGGCAGATATTATTTGATTGTTATTTATAGACATGTTCAGCACGGATGATTGATATAAAGTGAATCAAGCGTGGGTGTATAATTCATGAAAACCTATTAAATCGGATTGACAGATTGACATTCTATCAATTGGATTTACTGTACATGTGAATTATAACTTTTACATTTTGATAAAAACAGGAATTATTCCTGTTATTTGTTTTCATTCAATTTAATATAGTCAACTGCCCATAAATCTTGATTAAACAATCCATGTGGAATAATAAACAATAAAAGGAATTTGAACTGAAGTTAAACTCAAAATTCAATTCAATAAACCCTTCATACCATAGGTACATTATTTGTAGAAAGATCGGTTGCTCCGCCGTGCTTAGAGACCGTGCCTATTACATCGTAGTGCCCTAAATTGTGTACATGATGAGACAATGAGACTACCATCTCACCTATGTATAGGTGTCTCTGATGTCGAAACGATGTAAATGTTCTGTTTTGAGCTTCTTCATTGTCGACTTTCTTTGGATCTCTTCATACAAACATGACTCCATATTACAGGAGTCAAATCTGAGATAGCTTCAGATACCTGACGCTCCAATAAATGGAAGGTGAACTTGGAGCTACACTCAAAATTCAATTTAACCAACCCTTTCTACCATAGCTAAGTTATGTGTAGAATAAGTGTCTATTGCTATCGTCAAATATGAATGCTCTAAAAGACAAATCAAGTATATCCATTTAATTTCCTTGCAAAATGCTAGTCGAAGAAATTACTTTTATCAGAGATTTATTATAGAATAGTGCCTAATCTATTCACTTTGGTTAATACGAAACATGCTTCGTGTTTAAACACAGTACTAGACAAACCTATCATTAGAAATACACAGTACTTATTATTTTTATTAGCCTGATATCAACAAATTTTCAGAAGAAACAACACATTTCCTACAATTCATAGGTATTAGGTCAGATTCCGAACTCTGTACTGCGCCTGTACACTTAAACTGGCCCGCAGCCGGTATCTGTTCTTGTTCCTATCCCACAGTAGGATTTATCCATGTAAGCTCTTGAGTTTACTACGTCTCACTTATCAAATTCATTATTTCTGTGGAGTATGTTACAAATTTGTGTACTCTTAATAGATTCAAATTATTTTACAGTAAAGTTTTCTGCTTTGGTTTAAATCTATAATGTTTGTTATAAAACATAAAATAAAAATTATCTTTCTCCACTTTACAACCTAGTGACAATTATACACTACGGTAAATATGAAACATTTCACCATCACAATTACCGTCTTCGCTAAAAAGTTTCAATTAGGTGGATAAAAGGTATGACGTAAATTGAAAAATAAGTGTTTAGTGCCTTAACATTTGATCTTGTAGTTCAAATCATGACAACGTATATCCGTTTTTAGCATACGCATTGCTTTTGGAGATATTATTCAAAATCGTTATAAAAATGAAAAAGAACGAGTATTCTTTGCAATTAGCAGCTACAGTAAGTATACTGAAAGTTCCACATCAATACATAAATCTGTGCTTCAATTGAATAAAAAGAGACATGAATGAACAATTTCGAACTAACTTCTCAATTCGTTTGGCGGCACCTTTTAGAGACGGGATGAAAGAAACAACCAGATTTTGATTTTTCCAACTGTTTATTTCTAAGTAACAGAATTATGCTCACTCACCAATCTTTAAATTTTATGAATTATCTTTAATAAATATCCACTAATAATACCAGAGTTTATGAAAAATAAACTTCTTAAATTGAGTTAAGGGTTATAAAAAATAAGTACGATCTTCCAAACCTACCCAGTAACACGTAAAACATTACATATCCAACGCGTTGTTTTTTATTGTAATAAAAGTAGTAGCAGACGACAGTAACTCATTCCGGAAACAACATCCATACTTAATACAGCTCTGTTTGTTTTGTGACATATGTTAGTCGTTATACAATAAATAAGCTACAACTGTTGTGTCGTCTAATGTATGTAATTAAGTGCTAGCGTGACATACACTCAGATGGAGTTTATAATATTACTTTCATTTTTGTACTTATTTATATTCTCTTTGCGTTTAGTTATTGCAACATTTGATTCAATTTATAATCGAGTATGTTAAAAAACGTTATCAAATCATTTATTACGTTTAACGTATGCTAATGTAGACTGTGTTAACGAAGGCATTATCTTCCATATTTTATTTAAACCTAATTAGTTGTCACATAATTGTATGTAAATGAATACCAGAGAGTAGGTATTTTCTATTGATAGTCTTACAGCTATCCAACATTACCTTTCAACGTGTGTGCTAATGCGTATTGTTATATAACGCACCGCAGTTACAAAGATAAAAACTGTGATACTTTAATGTTAATATTATATTTGTTATATTTAAGAAATGTGAATTTGCCATGACTATTAACACAGTACAAATGTTTTAACGGTAAGTTATGTTCAATTACCAGTTATGTTTAATTATCAGCTAGTTGACACATAAGTAAGGTATTGTCGGAACTTTATATGATTAGAAAAATCGACTAGCTCATAAGATTTTTGTAAATGTTGTTGCATGTGTAAAAATTTTATTTAAATACAAATATTTACTTTTTTATTTTTCTGGTAAATTAATCGTATTATTTAAAAAAGTCAAACGTCGGTAAAATTTATATGCAAAATAATTGTACGAAAGCAAAAGTCACGTTAATTTTTTTCTGTATCAGAGTATATAAACAATTAAAAGACATTTTACCATTTTTTTAAAGTTATTAACATTGTATAATGTTTATTTTGAATTACGATTAATGAATTGTGAGAAACCGAGCACTTGAAGAAACTTATCTAAAATATTATATACATCTATAATTTATTCTTGAATCTCCATCAATTCGCGGCATTAACAAAAAAACAAACTGTATTACTGTATATCTAAGGAACTTTGATTAGTTTACTCCAAAAGTTACTCTTTCGTTTAAGTTTTTATAAGTAATTTTTTATATTTTGCTTGTAAAACAATGCATTATTTTGTTAACGTCAAATTTAATCTTTCAGATATCAATGTAATTAAAACTAATATTAAGATCAATGCATGAGAGGAAACCTACTCTTTGAGCCTTTGTTGGGCTTACAATTTCGTTGTCAAGGAAAGACATTTCACCAGCTTGGTTTTCCTCTCTCGTTTTAATATCAAAGCTCACAGCTTTTGTAAGATTGATGCTACTGATACCTTATGTAATCGTTTTATAAAAAAAAACACTCAGGTTTTGATCGAATCCAATATTCCTTAGCAGTAACCCCTAACTGTTCCAGAATTACATCTTCCCAAATATAATCAAGTTTAACATAATATGTCACTTATAATATGTAATGGTTTTTTTAAAATAAGACTATAATCAATGCATCATTTGCATACTTTAAAATAATTGCGCCAAGCTCAAATGTATAAAGAGTTCACTCAGCTGATAAATCGCATCTCTCAGTTGAAGTTTCCAAAAATCCCACAAACACAAATCATTGAAAGCCATCCATCCCTATATGGAGATATTAGCAAGATACTCTGCCATCAAATTTCCAATTTTTTACCACGTGGGCTCATCTAGTATAAAGTGCACTTTCATGTATAACTTCTCCTGGAATACACTATAGCACTGTCAATTACACATGAAACAATGACTTTATCAAAATGTTTAATGTGGTCATCATTCCTTCTATTGAAACTGCATATTACATGAACAGAAGTCATGACAAACAGTATTCCACTGGATTTTCAGATTATAAAACATACTTTCTTCGAAATAGTTAGTAAAAATACGGGTTGCTAAAAGTAATAGTTTTGTCTGATACCAAAATAACCACAGTCCATTGAAGTAATTTAAGCACAGACATTTAAAACTTTTATTAGATTCAACTATTAAGGTCAAGCAGGTATTACTCAGAATCATGTCGTCTACGCGTACTATTTCTCTTGATAGAAAGCACCTATAGACTAAAATCTTGGTACAAAGCACCCTCTTCCTCCAAGGCATAAATCTGTGACTTTTAGGGTCAAAATTCAAAAGGGAAGCGAAATTGCAATAATCCGGGTCAGACTAACAGTCAGTTCGGATATAAGTATTATTACGTTCTGACGGGTCTTTAAATGCGTCTTTGTATCGGTTTATTTGTATAACTATATAGTTCTCCGGTAAACTATGCTTCTGGGGGTCGTAACTGTCAGAAATAAGCTGTACCTCTTTTCAAGCAAATCAATATCAACCTTCTTGCAACAAAAAACTGCTTTGATGATGAAAGATGAACAGTTTTCCGTGCTTTCCAATCTGCTAATCATCAAATCAGGGATTTCGGAAGTGGAAAAGGCAGCTGAAAGGTGACGCCTATTTCATCCCTGAAGAGTGTAGCATAGGCATATCCCATAGAAGTATTCTTGAACCGAGAGCTAATTTGTAATGTAAAAGCACAAACATTTTTGTTTTGGACAATTAAAAGAGTAATGCCGCCTTTATAAAGAAACTAATCGTCAGCCATGATACTGTTTTACCAAATCACGTTTTTTAGATGGATATACCAGTAACGTGATTAAAAATATATCACTGTCAGTAAACTAGGTAAAGAAACTGACAGATATTATTATACAACACAGATGGTGTTCATATAATTTGCTAAAGAACAGTTAGCCTTTATTGCATGCTTCTACGGTGGTTTTATGTGTTCCAAGCTGAAATATGATTTTAGCTTTTTGTGATATCCGCCAAACTTAAAGTGGCTAATGATCATAAATTTACTCCATTATACGAAAAATCCACAGGAGAACCATACGTATCTAATGTTAAAAGATTCTCTGCTCCTGGGCTGTAAGGACGTCCTTGGACAGGTCCAGTCATTACCAAACCGAGACTCTATTACACCGTTCCCACGCGATCTCTTGACTAAGAATCAAAAACGCAGTAAACACGTAGAAGTAAAGGGTTGCGCAAAATTATCAAGCACTGCTTATAGCGCAGAAGTATTTTTTACTAGCTGAGAGGGTAGGAAATGTCCCCAGCTGATTTTGGTCGTAACAGTTTACTTTAATTGAACTCAAACGATAAAATCACGATATAAATAGGAAACAGAAAGAATGATAGAGTGGTACTGATGGATTAGGTCATTTATCCAAACTTGTATGCCTCCTGAATGTTGATAGCCATTTAATACAACTTTGTTACTACTGTTCTTAAAAAGCCTACACGTACTCTTAAGCACAAGCACTCAGTGCTTTCAGATCTTTAGGTTAACTAAACATTATTACTGTCCATATAAGATGCCGATATTAGTGATATCAGACATTTATTTTTAGAAACAAACCCAGCCTCTATAATCCCGATACCTTGCAACTTACTCAGAACATGCATCCTAGCCACTACCTTAACTTTTCTATTTCTGTAAAGCACAAACCAACCATGGTCAAAAAAAGGAGCACTAAGAAACTCATACTAACACATGCCAGAAAAAGTAGATAATTTAGCCTTACTCTATCCATCCAATCTAAAAACATCTTTCATCATCCTAAATTTTAACCCGCATACGATAAACCAGTAGCCACTATGTTGCATACAGCATTATAATAAGTAAAGATTTTACTTAGTTACATTCACCCCAGCTTAAACATACTGGAATTATGCAAATTGTAGGGACTAAACTAGGATAGTTATTGTTCTTAAAGGAGAACAAAGTCATATTAAGACTTAACTGAGTTGCAAATAGATAGCAGTTATCTGTCCACTTGCTACTAAAACCAATTAGGTAATTCTACCTTTACAAAATTGTATAGTTGAAGGTACACAAAAGTCTAAAGTAATAATGTAAGTACCCAACAAAGTAAGATACACTTTACATAAGTCAACTTCAATAATAAAGGCAGAAGTTTACTTCACTTCTTAACAACTGCTTACACTTATTTTCATTTGGTACTACAGGCTTTAGCCATTTAAAGTTCCAGCTCTAGCCATATTTTCAAACTCTGTCAAAGTTGAAAAATCTAGATACAAATCTGTTTAAGTATGAAATATTTATAAAGGTTATATTCGTTTTCTCAGTTTAGTGATGTAGGGTATGTACGGTATACTCCTAACTTTGTATTTGATATTAGGATTTTATATATTATAAAATTATTATGTATTCAGTACAAAAGCAATAAAAGGCTTTATTGCTTTCCTTATGCTTTAATCATAATAAAGTTACGATACTGAGAAATGTTTCCATCACTACACAAATTTAAAATTTATCGTGTGTTTGGCTTTCATAATGATTATGTTTTTATATTTGCTAATATAGTTTGTATAACTTTGAAATACCGCTACAGTTTATTACCATAAATTTAACATTGTTGAAAATCTTAGTATGTGCAGTTTTGTACCTTACTTTGTATCGTAATATAAACAGGATGGAAGAATAATAGTCAGAATACAAACCATTACTTACTGTTTATTTTTTTATTACTATGTATGAAGGCAAAGGATAAGTCCTAGAAAAATGCCGTGGAACTTACAAACGAATTCTAGGAAAACAGTTAAGTTAAACTTTTAGATTATATTGATGTCTATGTAAATATTAATATTTTAATTTTGTGAGCTTTAATTATCTTAGTGTAAATCTTATATTTTTTCTGGTCGACAACCCTGGCAGGTCAGGACTTTATTGTATACATATCTGTTATTGTTTATTATGTATTAACTATGTTTTATTTTTGGGAAATAAATATTTTTCTTTCTTTCTTTCTTTTCTTAATTAAATTAATTCTCTAAAAGAATTATTCTTTAAAAAATAGTTTTTTTTATTTCCATACTAAATATTTAAACATGAGTTACCTTAAAATGTTATATATCCTCCATTTCATTTTCGTTTTGTCACAATATCTGGAGAACGAACAGACTTATACACTTGAAGTTTTTCTTGAATCTCTTTTTTATGTACATTTAAAAAATAGTGCAATAACATATCATCTCGTTCCATGTGTTTGGGCTGAGAGTTAGCAAAACCTAACTATATGCAGGATATTTTGAGACCAAGTTCATCTTTAAACTATGGAGAACATTTCTGTTGTTGCAAAATTATTAATAAAACATTTTATTTGTTTACAGTTGTAAAATATTCGAATTTACACAGATTAACAACTTACTTTTCAATCAGTTTTTACTGCATTACATGTCTTTTGATTTAGGTTTCAGATCTTAAGTTCAACGTTGGCTGAGTTAACTCGAAATCTGTTAAAATTTCAAAATAATGATAAACCCATTTATATTCATTTAAGGTCGCAACTTGTTTAAATCAGAAACTCCCTGAGGCAACGTTCGGTAGATCGACATCTTGTAGAACCTCAATCCTCCTACATGCCAGTAGTTTTCATAGACGAGTGTAGATCTTGTAGTGGTAGAATCATTTAGAATTCAAAATATTTTACATGTCAAATTTTTTAATCAGAGTTTTTTAAATCCAGGGCACTACATGAACATGTTAATTAATACTACATCGCGTGTAAAGCACATAATAGGATACACACACCACTCTACGACCCGAGAGTAACTGAGAATGAAGTTAAATTAGTGTATCCGAAGCAATTAGACATCCTTAAGCATCCATTAATCTATCTTTACAAAAAATAAAATCGAGTTATTTACTAAATTAACATTGAAAGGTATTTAGGTTTAAAACAATGCATATTGAGCATGCGTGCATGTAATTAAAATACCCTTATTTTAAAATGTTGGATAACTAAACCTTCAGATAGAGAGACGACACATTTAAACTGAAATATGAAGAGAATTTACCTATTCTTAAAAGGTTATTTAACGAAAGTTAGTCAGCTTTATCTGAATACAGGTAGTAGTAAACGGAGAGACATAGTGGATATTTCAAAAGAAGTACCTTCTTTATTTACATGAAAGCCGAGTAATATTCCGCTTTTCTTTTTCAGTACTTTTAAACGTTACAATACAGGTACGATACTTTTAAAACGAGTAAATAAGACCATATAATTCATATAACTTTTAAAATTTAAATTAGCGTTTTTAAATATAAACATCCTATTGGTGGCTATTCTATTATACTGATTTTACATTATTAAAATAAACATATTTAACAAAATATTGTTTTAATTTCATGATGATTATCCTTTCGAAAGAATGACTAGGCTTTCGAATATACGTAAAACATTAACTTTGTATAAAAGGAATGCTTTCAGATATTCAAAAATAAAAGACTTTAGTGTTAATACCTTACGTTAAAATATGTGTTCCTATTTTGTCTCTTAATTACATTTTTGTTTTACCTATGCAATAGAATTGAATGGTTTTCTTATAATTGTTTTTATCATCTATTTACAAGTTGGATCTCAGACATCTCAAGGTTTGAAATTACGCCCTTTCCTTAGAATAGATTCTGTCAAATGTACCATTGTACAAATTAATATGTTACATTAACTTTCATTGCAAATTACTATTTTAAAGTACTATTTAAGAAATAATATAAAAAATACTATATGTATTTGCTTACCGTTACCAAATTTCACCACTTTTGAAGCTATAAATGTCATCTTTGTCTCTGTATCCACATGCCTCGATAATGAACTCACTTCATTCATTTTTATATTGGCAACATCGAATTTCAATTATGGTGTATGTCATATGGGGTTTTGCTGAACTTTATTGAATATTACTACATTTTCTGTATTGGTCTCTTAATGGTGACCACCGTGGCAAATGAGAAAATCGCATTATACATTAATTTCTAAATAAGATGAGAACAATCGTGTGATATTTTACCATTTAGAATATTAATAAATGGAACCTAATGAAATAAGTTATTAGACTTTTTATTTATCATGTAACCTCAGCAAAGCATGTTAGGTTAAATGATATATTAATAAATTTTTTTTCTTAATGACATTCATTGTTTTATTGTACTTTTCATGAAGACCAAATACACCTCTACATGCTGGCTTTAAAAAAAGTATTCATTATTGATGAAAACTAACCTTTTGAAAGCATGAATAATAATGTAATTATTGGCAGTTGAGTGATTTAGAGATTTCATTGTAATATTTAAAATATACTTGCTAAGCGTTAGCGAACCTCGTACTTGATAGACTGAAAAACGTCCGTTCCATTCATATGTCTTTCCGCACGATATCTGTAAAACCAATAAATGTATAGAGACTTGAATGCAGCTTTATTTCTATATAGGCGAAATCGAGATAGATAATGAGGCATCCCCCACCAAAGGATTCGGCTGGGCGTTAGCAAAGCCTATCTTTCTGCACAATATTTCGAAAATCAATTGAATTATAATTTCGGCCTTTTGCATGTTTTGTTACCACTTTAATGGGTTTGGCAATATTTATCTTCTGTAGGTCTACGGACTTGATATTCCGTCAGTATAGCATCCGTTTAACACCTCGAGTAGGAAAACGTTTTATAGACTTCTTTTCAGCGTTATTGAAGCCTATTATCATATTGAATATCGGTATCTACATACAATTAAGCTACAGGCCTAACATTTAAATTTAATTTAATTAATGCATACGCGACATTAAGTTAGACGATGGTGCATGTATCTCCGTTAGAGTAACTGAGCGTCAGCAAAGTCTACAAAACATGGGACACCTCGAGATTATATTAAGGGGAATGAATCGGAAAACCATATTGTTGAGATATCACTCATGGCCCAGAACTTGTCGAAGCCCGTTACGTGAACACGTGATCCGGCTTACCCCTATTTACTTATACTGTTGAATTGTGTTTTATCAGTCTATTCAAAAATATGTATCCTGTCTTAATTTATTTACGCCTTACATACAATTTTCAGTAGATCATTTTAATATTTAAATAATTGTCTACATTTATGAAAGAATTAGTTCACTGATACAATTTTTACACTTGTAGTACATCTGTTTCAACACATTTTATTATCATTTTTGAGTAACGACAAATAAAAATGTTTCCCTTTCATTCTAGAATCATTTTTAATTGTTATTACGCAAATGTAAGAAGCTAAATTACTTATCAGTAATGGAATGTAAACATTGTAAATAAAATGGACTGTTATAATTAGATTCATTGGTATATTTTTATCATAAACAGGAGCGAAGTGCTGGAAATATATAAATAAAAATAAAAAGGGATGACAGAATGTGAGCTAATACTCCCAATAATCTCTCCTTTTTAAAGTTTTTAGAGACTCATGCCAGTAAATAGATTTTTCCATCTTCAAAAAACTGTACTTTCGACCCACCGATACCAAAAATGAATTTTTGGTTCTAAAACTTTTTGTTGATTTTTATCTACACTGGATATGTGGCACGCTTTTAATTAACTTAATCATAGTGCATATAATTTAACCATACTTAATTTACACCATCTTTTATTTTCTTAAAATTATGGTTATGGCATATTTTTACTGAAATCTAAATAAACTTGTCCAATATGCCTACGTTAGTTACACAATTTCCTTCAAAGAAATCTTTAATTAATTAATTCAAAGCTACTTCGAATTTGCTTTCATTAATATTTCAGAATTTCAGCACGTTAACCTGTATTTAAAAAACCATTTTTATTTTGTTATTCTAAAATTATATGATAAATTATGAGGAGAAAATAAACAGAATGTATATCAAAATTAGAAATGTAATAATCAAATACTCTTTGTCACTACATCTCTGCCCCTGGAAAAATGTGACTTGTTATTGATATATTAAACTTTCAAATATTAAAGATTTTGCTCTCACTATAATTAAGGTTAATCTGCTATTAACACTGCTCTAAGTAATTTTAATGGATCCTTGTATTTTATACAAAATTAGCCTTAATATTTTAAGATGAAGCAGTAACTAAGGATATTACCTTTATAAAGTTGGATTGATGAGGCTCACGGAATTCGGGGATGTACCATGATTTACCCGGACTTTTATGTATTATAGATTGAATAAATAAATACAAGGATAGTCTTTAAGTAATGTTTGACTGTATTTTCACGAGAATCTCGACTAACACTACCTATCGTGTATTCGGTTATATTGTAATATTATTGTTCTCTATACAGTTATTTGCTAAGTATACATAGAACTATTGTGTATTTAATCACCTTTAGTCACAGTATGAATAATCTAAATCGTCCGAAAGGAAAACGTAATCGAAGCTCCGATTGTAGAACAGATGTAATACTCCGACAATTACATAAATCAAGTCTGCGGACAAGTTGAAGTAATAGCGCCATTGTAGGATTTGGCGGGAAATTGGATCGTAGGAATCGATTGATCAGCTGAGAGATCTCTTTATATTACCACCTTTAGGAGTTCCATTGCTGGAATGAGTCTGTACCCAATGCGTGGTGTAATTATGTCTAATGGACATATTGATATTCCATGAATCTAAACACAAGTGTAGTACTCACATTTGAACTTTATTAGAAAATCACTTAATCCTGAACTATTTTTGGTGGTGGTTGAGCTAGTGAGGATGGTAACGATAGAGGGTTAGTAAATATTTAAACATATATGTTCTGTGAATCATCGTTTTTGTTTTTTTAGCTTGACAAAAGATGAAACCCGACCGCCTTACGCGTAAAAATGTATTATTATATCATCGCCACGCAACGAGTATACTGGAACTAAAAAATTTCCATTTCCAGCCCATTTTAAAAAATGTATCTGTCTGTCAGTCAGTATGTGCCACAAGATTAAATGTTTTTCAGCTCTATTTATTATTTATAGTCTCTTATTTCGATCCTTCCCAAAACGAAGCAAGGCTTGATGAATCAATGTCCTTCTCAGAAGAAAAAAAGTCTCAGAACGATTCAAAGAAAAATTAGGTCCTATGCCATGCAACATTGTATGGTTTTATATAATTGGAAAAAAACTATTTTTATATAATACATCTAGTGTCAATACAAAACACACACACATACTGTAAGTATATATATAACTAAATGTATAACTATGGTTTTTTCTGCGTTCCTCCACTGACTGTACATTCAACAGAGACGCCACATCATGGAGATAGCTGTGATTATAGGTCTGGATCACTTCAAACATCTCTGGGTTCCAGATAATTAAAACCACCTGCTAGGGTAGATATTCCCGTCCTCCGAATACTGTCCTGTCTTCTTTCTATCAGTTCCAATAGTTCGTGATTTCATCGACAACATTCCTTGTATGAGTGTAATCTTTTGGTGGTGCAGGGATCCTGTATAGCATATTTTTTTTTTATTTCTCAGCTCATAACTATTAGGGAACTAAAATTTCTGTTTCAGCCTCTGCACTTGCATACCCAAAGTGCAGATTAATTGTATAGGATATACAATACCTTATACGAAAATATATAAGAATCTATCTAAAACTAATACTAGCAGTAGAAGGGGAACTAGCGACTATGAGAGTGTTACTGACGTTTAATCTTAGGCACCTCCTAATTTTCACCATATTAAATAAGCTTGGTCGAACTTCTATTTTCCTTGGGAATTATAAGGTTGGAAGTTAAGTTATGAAAAAAATACAAATATTATCAGATATTTGTTATCAGTATATGTTATTAGTAAAATAGAATACCGTTTTCTCGTTTTGACTTACATATAACGGTAGTCAAGGCCCGGAAATCCTCTTATCCTTGTAAACCATCAACGTCAATATACAACCTTTAAGTAAATATAGGAGTTATCTTTGTTCGAATTTCTACCAATAATAAACTAGAGCTACAAGAGGAAAGTAATTTATATGTTCTTGTTTTATATGCACATTGTTTACCCAATCAGATAAAATGTATGAACGATAATACCTTAATAGAAAATATATACAGAATTATCTAAAAATACTTGTCAGTAGAAGGGGACCAGGTGACTATAAAAGTTTTATTGATTGTATTAATTTTAGGCACCTTTTATTTTATACCATATTAACAGCGTGGTGAACTTTCTAATTTCGTTGGAATGTAGAAGGTTGCAAGTTATTTTATGAAATTATTAATACTAACTCAGGACCCAGTTTTTATTAGTAAATATATTATAATAAATATAATACCGTGTTCTGCGTTTTG
>NW_025780521.1:0-51013 GCF_021130785.1 Homalodisca vitripennis | reverse complement strand
AAATAATTATTGATTTTGACTGTTAAAAAAATAGAATTAGAAAAATATTAGCAACGGTATATTTGGTTAAGTAGTATTTTATGAGGTTAAACAAATACATGTAAAACTTTACATCACCTTCTGTTATTTTTTGTACATCCCTTGAGACACACAAGTGTGTTAGACGGCGGCCTAGGCATTGGTATTTGGAGTGTCGGTCAGCCGCAAGGACCCAGACCGTATAAACAGTGTACACAAGTTCTGTAGGGTTAGTTAGCAAACTTCAGAGAGCTAAAAGTAATAACAAAACTGGTTAAGGACCAAACTGCATTAAGGTAAGGTTAAGAAAATCGGAAAATTAAAACTCAGGAATTAATTTACCGTTAATTAGAATGAATAACAATTAATCAGAACAGTAACTATTACATTAATATAACACTATATATAACAGAATTTTACCTATAATGGAACAGTTTTGGCAGTTGCAAGACACCTCTTCGAGAGTCTGCCAGAGGTCATACTGTGGAGATAACCAGTTAACAGAGGACATGGGCCGTAGCCACGACACACTTTCAATGATTATTTATCTCGGTCTGTTTAATATTATTTTTTACATTTTTTTTTATAGAGAAAAGTGCACATTTTCACAGAAAAAGATATGTAATAGACGGTTTAAGTTTGAATAATAGCTTCAATCACAACCAAGCTTGCGATCTGCAAAAACAAGCAAATTAAATTATATAATTCTCTACAAGTGACAATCGAACTTGTTTTTAAATAAATGTTAAGCTTTGTTGCTGGAAAAAAATTAACTTATAGTTTAAACGGAGTAATGGTACAATGTTGAAGTTTTCGTTTTATCTCCCACACATAGTCGCGTGTGATGTTGTGAGTATTGTAATAATAAAACTCGAAGTTTTGTATTTTGCTAGAAATACCCATCTTCGAATCCCATGAATGAAAATTAATTTTTGGGATATTTCCATCTGTATTTGTTTGTACGAGTAACACAGTGAGAAGGTCTGGTAAGGCCAAAGTTTCTGTGAGGATGTAATCAAGTACTGAAATAATATTTCTCTATTCATAAAAAATCGAGGTTTTATCATATACGTTTTCATACAAAAACCCAAAGAATTAAAAAAAAACCATCATAAAGATCCAAACTGGACATTTTAGAACTCCTTCGTCATATTTAAAAAAAAATAAACACAAAGATCTAGTCTAGTATATGTATAAGGCTATGCAATGTTTATATAGTTGCTATGGAACTAAACAAAAAGTATGCTAATAAAACTCAAGGTAGATTTATTTTGTGGAATTAAACAGCATTGATCGAGCGCTCTCTTTTAGCAATCATTCAAGATATTTGTAGAAGTGGAAGTTCAGGTATCGGTCCATCCCAATATTAGATTTATCGATTGGTCACTGGTTCATAGCTCTTCATCTTGAGTCAATGAACATGCCTAGATTGTTCTATTCAAGGAACATAATTTTTCCTTGTTTTTATATATGAAACAATATATTGAAATATTGCCACATATCTTTGATATCTCACTGTAATGTTTACAGGCTGACTCCTACACTCCCAATGTGCTTTGTGACAATATAACTGTGTTTACTGTGGTGGTAATGACTAGTTATAAGAGGATATAATTTGCATTGCTTCAATACCAAACTCCGTTTTAGCCGCCATTTTGAATGACTTGTTTCTATTCAATTATTCATAAATTAAAACTACCATATGTTAAAATAAAGAATGGACATTATAATCCCAATATTTGCCATTTATATTAGCTATTGAGTCTAATTAGGCAGATCTCTATTTTAATTTTGGCAATGTAAACGTAAGATAATGTTTTAAAACGAATGGATCCATCCCCGTGGTTTTTATTACTGTAGACTGTGGACAAACACACACACACACACACACACACACACACACACACACACACACAACACACACACACACAGAGAGAGAGAGAGGAGAGAGAGAGAGAGAGAGAGAGAGAGAGATACTTTGATACTTTCTTTATTTATCCTGCCATGGTTTAGGACCAATGGTCCCACCTCCACCACCATGGACAGGCAACAAATTATTCATATGTAATACAATGCTTGAGCAGTAGCCTGACTTTTACAAATTACATTTCTTTATATCTATTACCTTATTCTATTTTATTATGTGTAATAAAACTAACCGGTTTTTTTATGTACAACAATATTGTTACTTAAATTATATATCCTATATATACTGGGTGCTTCAAAAAAATGTATACGCACTTTAAACTATCGTAGTTTTTCCCGCTCTACAAGGCTAATGTTATATTTCTTCGCCAGGTGACAGCATAATCGTCCCTTTATGTTATATTGTTAGTTGGAATTTGTAATATCAACATGGCGGACGTACGTTTTGAGTTTTGAAGAACGTAAGCAGGTTATTAGTGGTACTGGAAGGTTGAGAATGTAAATGAAGTTCAAAGACAGTGGAGAAGGGATCATGATACAGAACCACCTTCAAGATTAACAATTACACGCATACGAGACAAATTCGAAGTTCATGGAACAGTGTGTGATGTGCATAAAGGTCATTCAGGTCGACCTCGAACAGCTACAAGTGATGAGTCTTCAACGGCAGTCCTGGAACTGTTTCAACGCTCTCCTACACAAAATCTTCAAGGCAAGGGGCACGTGAAAGTGCTAGCAGCGTGCTACGCATTCTGAAGAGAGGCAAGTATCGTGTTTACAATTCCAAGGCTGGTGCAGCAGCTAAGTGACCGACGATTCAGATCGAAGGTTGCAATTTTGTGAATGGGTTCAGGAGATGGTGATACGTGAACCGGAATTTATGGGTAGCATCATTTGGTCGGATGAAGCCCAATTCAAACTTAATGGAACTGTAAATAGCCATAATTGTGTTTACTGGGCTGAAGACAATCCTCACATTACAATTGAAAAAGCTGTAAATTTGCCTGGTGTAAATGTGTGGTGCGGTTTGTCTTCAAGGGGACTCATTGGACCTTTTCGATTTGAAGGTACTGTAACTGGTATTAATTACCTAACAATGCTTGCTGATTCCATATTTCCTACCATTCGTGCATTATACGGTAATGATAATTTTTATTTTCAACAAGATGGTGCCCCACCGCACTATCACAGGGGACGTACGAGCTCACCTGGATCAAAATTTGCCGGGCCAGTGGATAGGACGCAGGGGGCCAATCGAGTTTCCAGCACGCTCTCCAGACCTTAGACCACTGGATTTTCTTCTTATGGGGCACAGTAAAAGATGAGGTGTACAAACGTAAACCACGTAACCTGGACATTCTTTGGAATGAGATTCAAGCTGTGTGTAGAGAAATCTCATTGGACGTTTTGATACGATGTACAGAATCAGTGGTGACTCGTACTCGGAATTGTGTTGATGCTGCAGGTCACCAATTTGAACAGTATTAAACATTTGTTATTTACGTTTCATTTACATTGGACTGCTTTCTAATTTCCTGAAATTTTACTTTGGTAGAACGGTAAATAAATTTTCTATGGAAGTTCAAAGTGTGTATACATTTTTTTGAAGCACCCGGTATATATATATATTATATATATATATATATATATATATATATAAAATCTTATCACTTTAAAATATACCCTACTTACAGTACAGTTTCTATGTTTTACTATTTACTTTATATGTTTATTCAATACCAACATTCTTTTTTTTTCTTTTTTTTGTACGGTTTTCAATTCTAAATTCCTATACGTATAGAAGAAAGAATAATTTACACAGTATTGATGTACTATAAACTTATAATTCATATCTTTCTAAAAGATTAATTTTGAATTTTCTTAACAAAGCTGCATTGCTTTCCCTATCACTTTCCCGCAGTTCTCTTTCTAGTAAATATTCAATAATCTAATAGATGTCACTAAGAAGGACTTACTGTAGATAACAGTTCTGTGAATCGGAATTTTGTAAAGTTATTCCTGAAAAACGAGTATTTCTAACATGTACATCAGTCATTCTTTTGTATCTTTCAAACAAATACACTGGTTGTTTATTTTTAAGTACTTTGACTGCCAATTTCATTATATTCAATTCCATCCGCTCCTTAATTTTCAATAAACCAAGGTCTTTATAATATGGTGTTCCATGTTGATCCCACCTTAAATTATAGATATATAGAATTTTGGGGTTTTTGTAACTTATCAGTTAACTCATTATTAATGTCACAATAAGCTATATTTGCATAATCAAAAAATAGGTAATATTAGTGTTGCTACTAGAAGCTTCTTAATATAAATTGGAGGATTAAAGCTGGAATACCCTCCGAACAATATAATTTACTTTGTACTGAGAGAGAGAGAGAGAGAGAGACACACCAATTTGACACCAATTTTTTTATTTTACCTGCCCCGGTTTAGACCAAAGGTCCACTCTTCCACCGGGACAGGCACCAAAAGATTACAACACAGAACATAGGTCGTGGTCTTACAAACGTTTGACCTTACAAACATGATTTATACATTGTACAAGGAATAAATTGTTATTATATATCTAGTTAAATATATATATATATATTTTTTTTTTTTTAATCAAAATATACTATCATGTTTCTTACGTAAATATAATTCCAACAATTCATTTCATTACATTGTAAATACAATCTACAAAAACAAACACATAATATAAAGAAGAAAACAATTATAATCCAAATACACTTCAATCTATATTAACAAACTCAAATATAGCCTTATTTTATTACACTGTTTATCTTAAGCATGATTTCATAATAACATTTTTATTTTCTAACCCTATTCACTATATTTTAAAAGCAATAAACGTCTTATATTTTTCACAAATATTCTCTCATTTTGCTCTTCTGTTAATGTTCGTTCTAGTTTATTTAATAACCTAATTGATTGGACACGAAAAGATTTAGAAAATATCACCGTTATATGGATTGGAAATTGCAAAATATGATCACCAAATCTTGTTTGTCTCAAATGAACATCTTGCATTCTAACAAATTTTTCATACAAATATTCTGGCGTTTTATATTTCAAAGTCTTAAAAGCTAAACTCAATATACTTAACTCCCTCCGTTCTTTAATCTTTAGCCAATTCAACTCTTTATAATACCTAGTTACATGATCATCCAATCGTAGATTGAAAATATTACCTTATGCAAGCATTTTGTGCAACTTGTAACCTATTACTTAGTTCGTCATTTATATCACAATATGCTGACATAGCATAATCAAAATGTGGGAAAATCAATGACATCACAAGCTGTTTTTTTGTATGAGTTGTTGGCTTGAAACATAAACGTTTGAATTGATACAAACTTTGGAAAACCTTTTTACAAACATAATTTACTTGCTCTTCCCATGACAAGTTACCCATAATTCTAAGTCCTAAATTTACAACTGAATTTTCAAACTTAACAATCTGCCCATTGATTTCTATAGGCGTAATATTGTCTTCACTAATAGTATTCAACAATCTAGAGGTTCCTAATATTATCGGCTTACACTTCAATATATTTAATTGTAACCCATGATCACTACACCAAGAGAAAACATTAGTTAAATCTACGTTTAATTGATTAACAGCATCATTTATTTTATCAGGTGTACATTGAACATATAACTGTATGTCATCCGCATACAGCATAATATTACTAAAAATAACACATTCATTAATTCGATTAATGTACAAAGAAAACAATAATGACGACAAAGTTGAACCTTGTGGTACACCTAGAGGATTAAGTCTCCAGTCAGATTTCTTACCTTCGACAGTTCTAATTTGCTGTAGCCTCCCTTCCAAATACGACTCAAACCATTGAACAACATTATCACTAAAATTATAAGATTTAAGAATTGAAACTAACAACTTATGATTTACACAATCGAAGGCACGGCTAAAGTCAAGTAACATTAGTACAGTAAGGCACCCTCTATCCATCCCTAGTCTTACATCATCAGTTATTTTTACTAAAGCAGACTGTGTACTAAAATGTGTTCTATAACCTGACTGATATTTATTCAGTATATTATTGTCATTAACATACTCAATAACCTGCTTATACACCAATTTGTCTAATACCTTTCCCAAAACACATAATATATTTATAGGTCTATAATTCTTACATTCTATAGGATTTACAACTTTAGGTAATGGTAAAATCATTGACCTTTTCCACTGATCAGGATATTTAGCACACTGCAGAGAGAAGTTAAAAATATGCGAAATTACAGGTTTTATATTTTCAAACACCAACTTCACATCCCTCAATGAAATACCATCACTACCTACTGCATTGGAAGATATCTCATTTAACACTTCAGATATATCTTTATAACTAACATTTGAAAATTTCAGAAAAGTATGATTATTATCATCAACGTCTCTCAGAGCTTCATAATAATCTACTAAATCCCTATTAATTACATTATCTATACCACAAAAATAATTATTTAAATCATTTAAATCTACAACAGGTTCACTTAATTTATTACATTGCTTTCCCCGCTCCTTGATTTTTTATAACTTTCCACACATCTTTGCTAGGCTTATCTACTCGTAACAACTTATCAAAGTACCTGTTTCTACCATCTCTAGTCAATCTCTTCACCCTATTTCTTCTCAATCTATAAGATTCCCAAATAAATACATCTTTTGTTCTTATATATTGTTTATATAACCTATCTCTTTCTTTCATTTGAGTTTTAATTTCAGAATTAATCCATGGACATGGATTTCTATTTTTTGAAATCTTTCTTTCTGGAACATATTTATTAAGTAATTGTAATACTTTATCTGAAACAATATCCACTTTTTCATCTATAGTAGTTTTCAAATACATTTCATTAAATTCTAAATTACTACACTCATTATTTAAGTTCATCTATTGCAATATTTTTATAATCCTTAATCACTATTAATTCCTTATTATTAGCTAATCGTACCTTCAAATTCAATTCAACATATATCATGTCATGATATGAGATTCCTGGTACTGGTATTTGACCAAAATTCTTAACTCTATTAAGCTCATTACATATTATCAAATCCAGCCATGTGTCTGACTGTGGTAAATGAAAAGTAGGTCTTAAAGGTAAAATAGACAAATTCAAATTACTAACTAAATTTACAAGTTCATTTTTATCAGCAAAAACTCTGTTTGTTGCTAGATCTGTATTGAAATCACCAAATAATTAAAATATTAGTATATAAAGGCAATAAATTAGCAATAATCTCAAAAAACTCATTAATAAAACAAATTTTAGGTGGCCGATATACCACACAAAGAAGAAGTTTCCACCCTAATGACATTTCTATAATCAAAAACTCAGGTTTTCTGCAGTAAGAAGCCTGCGAAAACGCTACTACCCTAGTATTAAAACTTTTCTTAAAATAAATAGCTACCCCTCCTCCTTCCTTATCTTGTCTATCGTGTCTTAAAATATCATAACCGTTTAACATATATGGCTCTGAGGAAACCACAGGCTTCAAAAAGGTTTCTGTTACTGCAATGACATCGAATACACCGTCATTAAACACATTAAAAAAAAATTCTCTATGAACCTGAAGATTCTCCACATTTACATGTGCCACTTTTAAATCTTTTCTAGAACTATTCTGATTAGCAATATTAAAAGTACTATTTGTCATTAATTTTAACAATTTTACAAAACAAAATACATTTTCCATAATAACAGTTACAAAATTTATCCACTACAATACATGTTGAAAACAAATAGTTAAACCTACACACAATATTGAAAAAGACCTTTTCCTCGAGATTCGTATGAAAAACCAATAAAACAACAAAACACAGGGGTATAATTAATTTAACATTTAACACATATCCCTTTTTAAATACGTTTCCTTGACTGCTTGATAAAACACTTTTCCTCATGACACTTCTCACTCTTCATACAAGTTTATCAATGTCATCTTGACTGTTGATAATCACATACCGATCACCTTGATTTTTCCTCATGTAGATTCGACTATTTCGAACCCACAAATAAGTGTATTGTTTCTCATTCTTCACAGCACGTGCTGCATTCAATAACTTTCTTCTTTCCATCGTCAAGCTATCATTGAAGTAAATGACGGTCGCCTCTCCTTCCATAAATCCAATGTCACGAGAATTAAGCTTCCTTTTTTCTCTGCGTTTTGTCACCATTGCTTCCTTGTCCAACTTGCGTACGAATCGAACAACAATATTTCCAAGTTTTGTACCGGCTCCTTTGTATCTGAACACATTATCAATCATGTTTTCATTAAAAGTGAAGCCAATAACTTCTGAGATTCTACCGATCAATCCAATGAGATTCTCTCTTTCCATAAAAGGAACTCCACTAATTTCCAAATCTTTATCTCTATTTGCCTGTTCCATTGCATTTAATTTTACTGTCAAATCTTGCACATTTTTTTTTAATTTGCATTTTCCTGATAAATTACAGAAATGTCCGCTACAACTTTTTCCATACTCTTCCCAATATCATCAATTTTCTTTCCATTCTCAATTATCCATTCAGAATATTTTTCCAACTGATTAGCAAACCCACTATTTGTTTTCCTGACCTCTGATCTAAATTCTCTCATTTCATTCAACAGAGCAAGGATCGTTACGTCTGGCCGCTCGACCGTAATCTTATCTTCCGTCAGCTGTGTAGCTATTTCTGTATTAATCAAACCCGACTCCTCACAATCTGTACAAGTCCACGATCGAGACTTCCCTGTATACTCCTCCTTCGACATCGCAATACATTTGAAATGAAAACTTTTGTCACACTTAACGCAAATTGCTCTATACGAATTATAGGAAAACCCTTTTTTACATGTAAAGCAAATTGATTTCTTTGTCGTACCTGTAACAATTGTAGTACTGGAGTCTGAATCAGCTTCCGATCCACTTTTCAATTTAAAACCAGACATTTTCTCACTCAGCGATGTTACAGGAGTGTTGTCACCACGACAAGGCTTCACACGGTTTGCAGTTTGAACATTTCCAATAAACTTGTGAATCAAGAATGTATTCATAATCGGATTCCTTCAAATGTTGAACACATTCCAAATGAAAATAACCATTACATTCTATACATACTAAATGTTTAGAGTCTTTTTGCACAATTAAATTACACTTTTGACAGTTCATTGTAAACAGCAAAATCCACGAAGCAATAAAAAATTAACTGAAAGAATATAAATAAATTAAAACCAATCAAAGCACAGTATAAATCACTTGCTAGCAGCGGCTAACCTCAAAATACTCGGAGCAGCTACGACGAGCTGTGTACTGTACCGCGTCCGTCCCACGACTGTAGAGAGAGAGAGAGAGAGAGAGACAATTGACAATTGACAATTCGTTTATTTTACCTGCCCTGGCTTAGACCATAGGTCCACTCTTCCGCCAGGACAGGCTCCAAAATAATACATTACAAAATAAAACAGAGTTGTGACGAATACATCATTTACAATAATATTTTAAATGAGAGAGAGAGAGAGAGAGAGAGAGACGAGAGAGAGGAGAGAGAGAGAGAGAGAGGAGAGAGAGAGAGAGAGAGAGAGAGAGAGAGAGAGAGAGAGAGAGAGAGAGGAGAGAGAGAGAGAGAGAGAGAGAGAAGAGAGAGAGAGAGAGAGAGAGAGGAGAGAGAGAGAGAGAGAGAGAGAGAGAGAGAGAGAGAGAGAGAGAGAGAGAGAGAGAGAGAGAGAGAGAGAGAGAGAGAGAGAGAGAGAGAGGAGAGAGAGAGAGAGAGAGAGAGAGAGAGAGAGAGAGAGAGAGAGAGAGAGAGAGAGAGAGAGAGAGAGAGAGAGAGAGAGAGAGAGAGAGACAATTAGACAATTAGACAATTAGACAATTAGACAATTTCTTTATTTATCCTGCCACAGTTTAGACCTACGGTCCAATCTCCCACTGTGACAGGCCAACAATACATATATTACCATATATAAAGCGAGTTGTGACTGTTACATATTCAACTCAATAACAAAATTATTAATATGTTAATTGTATTACTTTCACTATTATGACTATGAAATACTTTGATAAATATTACACTCTATCATACAGATAGTTTATACAACAATGTAAAGGTTAAAGTAAACATTTATTAATATTAAGCTATTTAAGTTTAAACACTACTATTTCACTACTTTCTTACAAATATTTCCATAATCTAAAGACAATTCTATTAAATACTTTGATAAATATTACACTCTATGGTACTGATAGTTTATACAACAATGTAAAGGTTAAAGTTACACATTATTTATCATAATTAAGGTGTTTAAGTTTTAACAATTACATTGAGATTTCCTACTTTCATTGTTCATATATCTTTTCACGAGATTACATTTGAGCTTTTTCAAGAAATTTTTGATACTGGTACTATCTTTAATACTATTATCTAGGTTATTTAACAATCTTATTGACTGAGTGTGAAATGCCTTGCCATACACAACAGTTCTGTGTATTGGAAACTGTAAAAATTGTACTACCAAAACGTGTTTGTCTCAAATGTACATTTTCCATGAATTTGTATTTTTCATATAAATATTGAGGCTCTCTATTATTTAAAGTTTTATATGCTAATGATATTATATTATATTCTAAACGTTCTCTTATTTTTAACCATCCTAAACTGTTTGTAGTAATTAGTCACATGGTCATCCAAACGTAAGTTAAAAATAAATCTAATACAGGCGTTTAAAGCCTTTTGCAAACGATCAATCATCATGTTATTCATGTCACAATAAGTCACCAAAGCATAGTCAAACAATGGAAGTACCAAACTAGAAATCAACATGATCTTAATCTCAACAGATGGTCTGAAACATAGACGTTTGAACTGATATATGCATTGAAAAACCCTTTTATATACATAGTTAACCTGTTCTGACCAGGATAAAGTATTCATTATTCTAATCCCAAGATTTAACACCATATTCTCGTACTTTAGAAATCTACCATTGATAGATACACGATTGACACTGTTTAGATCTATAGTGTTTAACAGTCTACTAGTCCCTAAAATTATTGATTTACATTTGGCAATATTTAAGCTCAAACCTTGATCATTACACCATTGAAATAATGTGCTTAAATCAGCATTCAAACTTGCCACTGTCAGCATTGTTTATATCCTTAACATTAGTGTGTACATACAATTGTAGATCGTCAGCATATAACATTGAATTACTAAAAAAAAAACTAACGATTCACATATTTTATTTATATACAAAGAAAATAGCATTGCAGAGAGAGTTGAACCTTGCGGAACACCCACAGGATTATGCCTCCAATTAGACAGTAAAACCACTCACAGTTTTTTACCCTTTGAACCCTATTTGACAAATATGACTGAAACAATTTGGTAGCATTATCACTAAAACAATATGATTTAAGGATTGATAACAACAATTCATGATGGACGCAGTCGAATGCACGTGTGAAATCAAGTAGAACCATCACAGTTAATTGACGTTTGTCCATAGCAAAGCGCACATCATCAGTAATACGGACCAGGGCAGTTTGAGTACTAAAGTTGGTTTCTATACCCAGACTGATACTTATACAGTACATTAGTATTGCAAATAAATGTATACATCTGTTCATAGATTAACTTATCAAATACTTTACCGAATACACATAGAATATTTATTGCTCTGTAGTTGTTACAATCAGTAGGATTCTGTACTTTAGGCAACGGTAAAATAAGAGCTCTTTTCCATTGCTGGGGATAAACGTTGTTCATTAAACAAAAATTAATAACATGTCTCAGGATAATCTTAATTTCCTCAAAAATTATAACTAGAAACTTAACATGAATTCCATCGCTGCCTACCGCATTCGATGAAATATTCAGTATAGCATGATGTATAGCTTCACAATTAATTTCATTAAAACTAAAACAATTATTTTGATCATTTGGTCCCAGACTATTATAATAAGCAATTAAGTCTAAATTTACATTATTACTTATGCCACAGAAGAAAGAATTCAAATCATCAACCGAAACAACTGGATCAGAAACTTTTTTAGGTTCTTTTCCTACTCCTTGATTTTTTACAATTTTCCACATAGACTTATTATTTAGATCAGATTGAAAACAGTTCTCAAAGTAACTATTTCTAGCATCCCTAATTAATCGTTTAATTCTATTGCGTAACAACTTATAGTTATTAAATACAACAGGATCTTTTGTTCTAACATACCTTTTATACATAGTGTCTCTTTCCTTCATCAGTAATCTGAGCTGACCATCAATCCAAGGACATGGATTTTTGTTTGTGTAAATACTTCTCTCAGGAATATATTTATCGTACAAATAAACCAACCTATTACACAGAATATCAACTTTGTCATCTATATTCTCACATAAATATACCTCGTTCCAATTCAACATGGCACATTCGTTTTTCAAATGATTTGTATCAATATTTTTAAAATCCCTAATAGTAATAAAATCCTTTTTCAATCCAAGTCTTAACTTTAAATTAAGTTCAACAAATATCAAAATCATGGTAAGAAATCCCTGACACTGCTAACTGTCCGTGGTTTTTTACTCTAAAAGTGTCTTTACAAATAATCAGATCCAACAGAGTATCGGACGTAGGCAGATGATAAGTCGGGTTTGAGAGGCAATATTTGCAAAATTTAACAGATTAACCAACTCCAGTAACTGAGTTTTAATCATAGAACACTCTATATTACTACTTAAATCTATATTTAAGTCTCCAATAATAACTAAATTATCATACAAAGGTAACAAGTTTGACACTATATCGAAAAATTCAGCCAAGTGACCAGCTTTAGGGGGTCTGTACATTACACAAAGCAAAAGTTTCCACCCATGACATGACATACCTCCAAAATTAGAAATTCTGGTTTTTTTGCAGTACTGGGCCTGTGATCTTGCTAAAACATTACATTTAAAAAAAACTCTTATAATATACGGCAACACCGCCACCCTCCTTGCCTTCCCTATCGTGTCTAATTAGTGTATAATTTTTTACATTAAAAGGCAATGACAACAATTCGGGTTTCAAAAACGTTTCTGTAACACATAAGATATCAAAATTATTATCCTTAAACAAACTAAAAAAACTTTCCCAGTGTACTCTAATATTCTCAACATTTACATGAGCTATCTTTAAACAGTGTTTTGAATTATTATTAACTAAATTGACTTCCTGATTGCCATTTACATATAATGTGTCATTATTGACTGACATTTCTAGGGATGAACACTTGAATATCGATTCTCACACTAAACAAAAAGCTCAAAGGAAAACCCAACGTACACCTGATTATAGGCTTATAAGTAAAAAACACAAGTATTGTATTTCTAATAACAAAAATGAATAAGAAAATAAAATTAATATGCAGTAGAAGTACCTCCACATTGCTGTCACACAACCTTCACAAGAGTTTCTGGAGATCAGCTCGGTCGCCGATTAACACTGCTCGGTCGTCAGGATTCTTCCTCATGAAGATACGCCCGTCTTTCACCCATAGAAAGGTGTTGTACTGCCTCTCCCTCCGCACGTTACGCGCCTCTCTGAGTAGATTGCGACGCTCCTGGGTCAGTCCTTCATTGACATAGATCACATTTGATGGTCCTTCCATATATCCCAGATCTCTAGAATTTAGATTTCTTTTCTCTTTCCTTTTAGCCAAGAACTGCTGCTTGTCAAGTCTACGTACAAACTTAACAAATATACCTCCAGGCCTAACATCCCGCGATTTGTAGCGGTAACAATTGTCAATTTGGTTCTCATTAAAGGGGAAACCAATAACGTCTGCAACTTTATGAACTATGTCCATAACATTTTCCTTTCTCAATTCCGGCACACCATTGATTTCAATAACGTTGTCCTTGGTTCCTTGTTCCAACTCGTCAATTTTACTCTTCAAAACTGTGACAGTTTTCTTTAAGTTAATATTTTCTTGCTGTATATGTTCCATCCTAGATACAACTGTATCAAGCTTTTTGGTGACCTCGTCCATTTTTTTATTATTATCCTCAATCCAGTCTGAATATTTCTGCAAGGAATCATTTATATCTTTATTTGTAATTTTAACTTCCCTCCTAAACGCTACCATTTCAGAAAGGATATCGGAGAGTGATATCTTATCAGCTGATGCACTGCTCTTATCTGCAGGCAACCCGCTATCAGTTTGAACAGCACCGCTACCGGCAGAGATAAGAGAACTGGCCCGCACAACATTGACACACTCACTGCACGCCCAGTCTTGTTTAACATTGGCATAGTCCTCCTTCTTTGTATCGACACATCTTAAATGAAAAATAACACGACATACTTTACACGTGAGCCTATGAGCATTGTGAGCAAAACCCCTGTTACACTTATTGCACACTTTCTTAGTAGTAGAACCTGTACTAGACTCCGAGTCCGATTCATGTAATTTAACAGTTTTCTCCAAAATAGGTGTCAGAGGAGTATTGTCTCCTTTTGGTAATTTAATTCGTTCACATTCAGGACATTTCCAATTAGCCTTAGTTGACACAATATAATCAAAATCATCCTTTGTAATATTGGCCAAACAATGCAAGTGGTACAAGCGCTTGCACTGGAAACAATGTAAACAATCACTATCTGGTGTAACGTCCTGTTCACATTTAAAGCAATTCATGATTATATAAGTTTGTTAAAAACAATACAGTAATATTATGACCACAAACAAACTTACGAAAAAGTTATGCCCTGAATCACAAGTATCACCGTTTAGGCCGAACACAACTATCACCGTTTAATCGGACATAACCTCAACATACGCAGCGGTCGCACAGAGCTCCTTCCAACACGGCTCCTCAGCCACAACTGAGAGAGAGAGAGGAGAGAGAGAGAGAGAGAGAGAGAGAGAGAGAGAGAGAGAGAGAGAGAGAGAGAGAGAGGAGAGAGAGAGAGAGAGAGAGAGAGAGAGAGAGGAGAGAGAGAGAGAGAGAGAGATGAGAGAGAGAGAGAGAGAGAGAGAGAGAGAGGAGAGAGAGAGAGAGAGAGAGAGAGAGAGAGAGAGAGGTGGTTGGCCGAAGCCCAGCGGTCCCTCCTCCACCCCTGGTTTAAGTCGGAGACTTATTCACCAGGCCGCTTTCCTGAGTTCCTCTTGAGCCTTCCTCTTGATTACTCTTGATCTCTTCCGGGCACTCTTGTTGTGCCTATCCAACACACCTCTCCCCTCACCTAGCACTTATGTACTAGGATCATCGGAATTTTTAATTCTTCTTTCGTTTTGTTTTTATCAGCCTATGTTCTTATGCTCCTCTTCAAGCTGCTTGCTGTCTTCCGGCATTTTCTAGGTCATGCTTCTTACTCCCTATCCGTCTACACATACGTGAAAACTCCAGTGCTGATACTTTACTTCTAAGAAAGTTTATCTTTTCCCAAGCCCACATCTTCCGTCGGAGGAGTTCCTTCAAATCTCTCCGTTCTTCTTCGTAGAACCAGCACTCCATCAGCACATGCTGAGATGTCTCCAGCTCTCCGCAGTGGGTGCAGCGGTCATCTTCCACGAGGTTAAAGCTCTTCAGTTTGGCCTTAAAGTTGCCATGTCCACTCACGAACTGTGTGGTGTAGTGGTCCGTCTCCCAGTGCACCTTCTTCCTGATCCTCACATCCGGGACGAACGCAAATGTCTCTCTTCCTTTAGTGCTTCTTTCCCACAACCTCTGCCATTCGTCAAGTGTTTCTTCTCTTCTAATCCCCCTGCTCTCCCCGCTGTCTAACCCTTCCTCCTTGTCCCTTCTTCGCTTGATTCTTTCTTCTACCATCAGGTCTAGCGGGATCACTCCGGCAATCACTCTCACAGCTTCGTGGGATATTGTGCTGTAACCCTTGATCACTCCTAATAGCATCTTCCTCTGCAGGCTCATCAGCTTCGACCTCTCTCCTCGTCCTCTCATTCTTTGCCCCCACATTTCACAGCCGTACAGGACCATGGGCTCCAGCGCTCCGATGTACAGTCTCCTTAAGTTTTCACACTTCATTCCATGATTTCTTTTTGCCAGTCCTTTCAAAGACTCTGAGAGAGAGAGAGAGGGAAGAAAGGAAGATGACGTTCTCGAAGGAGAAGACTGTGATGGTATTACTCAAAGGAAAGTTAGTTGAAAGGTTTATCCGTGTGAACATGGGAGATGTGACAATCCGGTGCTCGAACGAGACAAAATATCTAGGAGTAGTAGTGGGAAGCAGGATGAAGTTTGCAGGGCATTATGACCAGGTGATCGACAAGTCTATGAAAGCCTTTGGAAAATTGAAAGAGAGAGAGAGAGAGAGAGAGTGAGAGAGAGAGAGAGAGAGAGAGAGAGAGGAGAGAGAGAGAGAGAGAGAGACAATTTGACAATTTCTTTATTTATCCTGCCCTGATTCGGTCCATTGTTCCGCTCTTCCATCAGGACAGGCATAACATTTACAACTCATTTACAAATTGAGCAGTGGCTAAGGCTAACAGAGTTCAAACAAAACACTGCACACAAAAAAACTAATACTAATAAAAATACCACACAACCAAAATTTTACAATATAGTAATAAAAGAATTATATTTAATATATTAATCATATAAATATGTTAAATACAAAATATAACACTGCACACAAAACTAATACAAATCAAAATACCACACAACTAAAATTTTACAATATAGTAATAAAAGAATTATTTTTAACATATTAACTATATAAATACGTTAAATACAAAATATTACAATGCACACAAAATTGCACACACACACACACAAACTAATACTAATAAAAATACCACACAACTAAAATTTTACAATATAGTTATAAAAGAATTGCATTTAATATATTAATGATATAAATTTATGATTCATTTCTAAATGATATATTATCAACTATAATAATATTATAAGATCCTGGTTCAGGCTGTTTTAGTTATACCTTAATAAAAATTTTTGTTTGAGTCTTTTGTGAAAGATAGCTTCACTAGATGCTTGTTTAATATCATTATCTAGGGTATTCATTAATCTAATTGACTTAACATGAAAAGAATTCGTATAAAACACAGTTCTATGTATAGGATACTGTAAAGTTGTATTTCCAAGTCTAGTCTGCCTAGAATGTACATTTTGCATAGTTATATATTTTTCAAACAGATATTCAGGTTTTCTTTTACCTAACAATTTATATATTAAAGACAAGACACTGTATTCTAACCTTTCATTTATTTTTAACCATCCTAACAATTTATAATATGGTGTAACATGTTCATCTATTTTTAAATTAAAAATATACCGTATGCACGCATTTTGTGCTCTTTGAAGTTCGTTTATTTCATTATTCTTTAAATCGCACATGGCTGCACAAACATAATCTATAAATGGAAAAACCAATGTCGAAATCAGCCGCTTTTTTATTTCAATTGACGGCTTGAAACACATCTTTTTAAATTGGTATATACATTGGAAAACTTTTTTAACTATATAGTTAACTTGATCAGACCACTTAAAATTATTACTTAATCTTAAACCTAAATTAACAACACATTTCTCATAATTTAATGATTCCTCATTAATTTTTACTGGCACTATATTATTAAAATTAATGTTATTTAAAATTCGTGAATATCCAATAATTATAGGTTTACATTTTGATACATTAAGATGCAAACCATGATTCATACACCATCTATACAAAACTTTTAAATCTTCGTTAATTAATTCAACAGCATTATTAATATTGTCACAATTACTATGAATATAAAGCTGCATATCATCAGCGTACAACATGGTTTTACTAAACACTACCGAATCTCCTATTCTATTAATATAAATGGAAAACAACATTGCTGATAAAGTAGACCCTTGGGGTACACCGACACTATTCAATTTCCAATCCGAAAAATTGCCTTCAACTGTTTTGACCTTTTGGTATCTGTCACAAAGATAAGCACCAAACCACTTTATTGCATCAAAACTAAAATTATATGACTCTAATATTGACAGTAAAAGTTTATGATTTACAGTATCAAAAGGCTCTAGAAAAATCAAGTAACATTAACACAGTCAATTGCCTTTGATCCATTGCTCTTCTTATGTCATCGGTTACTCTAATCAAAGCTGTTTGTGTGCTAAATGAGGCTCTATATCCAGACTGATATTTATATAAAATATTATTATCATTTAAAAACTTATATACTTGTTGATACACTAACTTATCTAATACTTTACCTAAAACACATAATAAGTTTATTGGTCTATAATGCTTACACTCTACTGGATTTTTTATTTTAAGAAGTGGTAGGACTAAGGAATATTTCCACTGACTAGGATATACACATTTCTCCAATGAATAATTAAAAATATGACACAATACAAGTTTTATCTCTTCAAAAATTAATTTAATAAACCTTACTTGAATACCATCATTACCAACGGCATTAGATGATATATCCATTAATGCTTTGTGTATAACTTCACTATTAACTTGGTCAAACTTAAAACTACCATAATTAGCACTATTTCTTTCTGATTTGTAATAATCTATTAAATCAGTATCAATGTCATTGTTTATACCACAGAAATACTCATTAAGGCTATTTAAATCAACTACAGGACTTGGATTACTTTTTGGTTCTTTGCTACTTCCAAAGTTTTTTAAGGCACCCCACACTTTTTTACTACTCTTATCTGGCCCCAACACACTTGAGAAATATTGATTTCTAGCATCTCTCATTACAGTTTTTACTCTATTTCTAATAATTTTATAATTTTCCCATATTTGATAATCTTTAGTTTGTACATATCTTTTATAAATTACATTCCTTTCTTTCATCAAATTTTTTATTCTATCATTTAACCATGGGCATGGATTCCTTTTATTTGACACATTTCTGACACATATATGTTTATTAAATAAGTTATTGAGATTATTTTCCAAATATAGTACTTTATCATCTATGAATTCACTCGTAAAAACATCATTCCACTCTAGAGAATTACAGAGAGAGAGAGAGAGAGAGAGAGAGAGAGAGAGAGAGAGGAGAGAGAGAGAGAGAGAGAGACAATTGACAATTGACAATTCGTTTATTTTACCTGCCCTGGCTTAGACCATAGGTCCACTCTTCCGCCAGGACAGGCTCCAAAATAATACATTACAAAATAAAACAGAGTTGAGAGAGAGAGAGAGAGAGAGAGAGAGAGAGAGGAGAGAGAGAGAGAGAGAGAGAGAGAGATGAGAGAGAGAGGAGAGAGAGGAGAGAGAGAGAGAGAGAGAGAGAGAGAGAGAAGAGGAGAGAGAGAGAGAGAGAGAGAGAGGAGAGAGAGAGAGAGAGAGAGAGGAGAGAGAGAGAGAGAGAGAGAGAGAGAGAGAGAGAGAGAGAGAGAGGAGAGAGAGAGAGAGAGAGAGGAGAGAGAGAGAGAGAGAGAGAGAGAGAGAGAGAGAGAGAGAGAGAGAGACAATTTGACAATTTCTTTATTTATCCTGCCCTGATTCGGCCCATTGTTCCGCTCTTCCATCAGGACAGGCATAACATTTACAACTCATTTACAAATTGAGCAGTGGCTAAGGCTAACAGAGTTCAAACAAAAACACTGCACACAAAAAAACTAATACTAATAAAAATACCACACAACAAAAATTTTACAATATAGTAATAAAAGAATTATATTTAATATATTAATCATATAAATATGTTAAATACAAAATATAACACTGCACACAAAACTAATACAAATCAAAATACCACACAACTAAAATTTTACAATATAGTAATAAAAGAATTATTTTTAACATATTAACTATATAAATACGTTAAATACAAAATATTACAATGCACACAAAATTGCACACACACACAAAAACTAATACTAATAAAAATACCACACAACTAAAATTTTACAATATAGTTATAAAGAATTGCATTTAATATATTAATGATATAAATTTATGATTCATTTCTAAATGATATATTATCAACTATAATAATATTATAAGATCCTGGTTCAGGCTGTTTTAGTTATACCTTAATAAAAATTTTTGTTTGAGTCTTTTGTGAAAGATAGCTTCACTAGATGCTTGTTTAATATCATTATCTAGGGTATTCATTAATCTAATTGACTTAACATGAAAAGAATTCGTATAAAACACAGTTCTATGTATAGGATACTGTAAAGTTGTATTTCCAAGTCTAGTCTGCCTAGAATGTACATTTTGCATAGTTATGTATTTTTCAAACAGATATTCAGGTTTTCTTTTACCTAACAATTTATATATTAAAGACAAGACACTGTATTCTAACCTTTCATTTATTTTTAACCATCCTAACAATTTATAATATGGTGTTGTAACATGTTCATCTATTTTTAAATTAAAAATATACCGTATGCACGCATTTTGTGCTCTTTGAAGTTCGTTTATTTCATTATTCTTTAAATCGCACATGGCTGCACAAACATAATCTATAAATGGAAAAACCAATGTCGAAATCAGCCGCTTTTTTTATTTCAATTGACGGCTTGAAACACATCTTTTTAAATTGGTATATACATTGGAAAACTTTTTTAACTATATAGTTAACTTGATCAGACCACTTAAAATTATTACTTAATCTTAAACCTAAATTAACAACACATTTCTCATAATTTAATGATTCCTCATTAATTTTTACTGGCACTATATTATTAAAATTAATGTTATTTAAAATTCGTGAATATCCAATAATTATAGGTTTACATTTTGATACATTAAGATGCAAACCATGATTCATACACCATCTATACAAAACTTTTAAATCTTCGTTAATTAATTCAACAGCATTATTAATATTGTCACAATTACTATGAATATAAAGCTGCATATCATCAGCGTACAACATGGTTTTACTAAACACTACCGAATCTCCTATTCTATTAATATAAATGGAAAACAACATTGCTGATAAAGTAGACCCTTGGGGTACACCGACACTATTCAATTTCCAATCCGAAAAATTGCCTTCAACTGTTTTGACCTTTTGGTATCTGTCACAAAGATAAGCACCAAACCACTTTATTGCATCAAAACTAAAATTATATGACTCTAATATTGACAGTAAAAGTTTATGATTTACAGTATCAAAGGCTCTAGAAAAATCAAGTAACATTAACACAGTCAATTGCCTTTGATCCATTGCTCTTCTTATGTCATCGGTTACTCTAATCAAAGCTGTTTGTGTGCTAAATGAGGCTCTATATCCAGACTGATATTTATATAAAATATTATTATCATTTAAAAACTTATATACTTGTTGATACACTAACTTATCTAATACTTTACCTAAAACACATAATAAGTTTATTGGTCTATAATGCTTACACTCTACTGGATTTTTTATTTTAAGAAGTGGTAGGACTAAGGAATATTTCCACTGACTAGGATATACACATTTCTCCAATGAATAATTAAAAATATGACACAATACAAGTTTTATCTCTTCAAAAATTAATTTAATAAACCTTACTTGAATACCATCATTACCAACGGCATTAGATGATATATCCATTAATGCTTTGTGTATAACTTCACTATTAACTTGGTCAAACTTAAAACTACCATAATTAGCACTATTTCTTTCTGATTTGTAATAATCTATTAAATCAGTATCAATGTCATTGTTTATACCACAGAAATACTCATTAAGGCTATTTAAATCAACTACAGGACTTGGATTACTTTTTGGTTCTTTGCTACTTCCAAAGTTTTTTAAGGCACCCCACACTTTTTTACTACTTTTATCTGGCCCCAACACACTTGAGAAATATTGATTTCTAGCATCTCTCATTACAGTTTTTACTCTATTTCTAATAATTTTATAATTTTCCCATATTTGATAATCTTTAGTTTGTACATATCTTTTATAAATTACATTCCTTTCTTTCATCAAATTTTTTATTCTATCATTTAACCATGGGCATGGATTCCTTTTATTTGACACATTTCTAACACATATATGTTTATTAAATAAGTTATTGAGATTATTTTCCAAATATAGTACTTTATCATCTATGAATTCACTCGTAAAAACATCATTCCACTCTAGAGAATTACAATCTTGTTTCAACTGTTCCAAATTTACATTTTTAAAATCTCTTATAGCAATACTACCCTTACTAGCTAACAGTTTGTTCTTTAAATTTATCTCAACATATATGACATCGTGATAAGACATTCCAGATACATGTAACTGACCAAATTTCATTATTCTAGATTCGTTATTTTTTATTATCAAGTCTAATAAAGAATCAGTATCAGGTCTATGATAAGTCGAATTCAATGGCAAAATATACAAACTTAAATTATTTACAAAGTTTAGCATTTGTTCTCTTTCTGGAAAAGATCTATCAGTCTTCAAATCAATATTGAAATCTCCTATCAAAATAACATTATCATAAGAGGGTAACAAATTTCCTACTAATTGATAAAATTCACACATATAACCTGCTTTAGGTGGCCGGTACATAACACACAATAACAACCTCCAATTACAACACAATTCAATTAGTATAAACTCAGGTTTCTTACTATATTTTTTCTCAGATGAGGCAACAACTTTATAACTAATATGATTTTTTATATAAACAGCTACACCTCCTCCTTCCTTATCCTCCCTATCATGACGTATTAATGTGTAGTCATCCATCAAATAAGACACAGATGGAATATTTGGTTTTAAGAAAGTCTCGGATACTGCTATAACATCAAACAGTTTATCATTAAAGGTACTTATAAAAGTATCTCTATGAGCGATAATACTTTCAACGTTTACATGAACTAACTTTAGAAACTTTGTTTTACTATTAAAAATATCCTTTTAAATTACTTAAAGACAAAGGCTCTTGATCAAATTCTAAACTACTTGTCATTGATACAACAAATGAAAGTTTTACACACCCTATTACTAAAATCACTTTACATAATAAACGTAACCCGAAATAATACATTAGACAAACAAACAAAAATATATAAACACCCATTTTAACACTACACACATAAAAATTAACACCCTGAAACCAGATATGATATCACGCTAATTTTTCTACGTCATCCAAACTGTCGACGACTACCACCCTATCTCCTTGATTTTTCCGAAGAAAAATACGTCCATTTTTCACCCAAATAAATGTATATTGTTTTTCTCGTTGGGCTATTCTAGCAGCATTCAACAGCTTGCGCTTATCTTGAGTCAGACTTTCATTTATGTACACAGGTGAGACCTCCCCTCCCATGAACCCAAGGTCACGAGTATTTACATTCCGCTTCTTCCGCCGCATCAAAATAAACCGCTCCTTATCCAGTTTTCTCAGGAATTTTACAACAATAGATCCTGGTTTAGCGGGGCCCGCTGCAGAACCTTTTATTCTATAGCAATTGTCAATCATTTCAGACCCAAAATCGAATCCAATTACCTTAGAAATATTGCTTACAATTGTTATTATGTCCTCGTCTTTGTTGTACGGTACACCATATATTTCCACAGTATTGTCCCTTAATGACTGTTCCAACTCAACTACTTTTTTAGTCAGCTGCTCATTGTTCTTTTTTAAGGTACAATTTTCCTGACGTATAATTTCAATTTCCTTTGTGATGTTGCTTAAATTCATGTCTATTGACTTAATTCTTTCAGAGTTTTCTTGCACCCACTCAGAGTAACTGTTTAAGTTGTCAGTAAAATTTTTATTACTTTTAGCAACTTCCAATCTAAACGCTTTCATTTCTGTTAGAATCTCTAGCAAAGTTACTCCTGCCTGTTCTGTTTGTGTATGCGACATTTCTATCTCATGAATGTCCTGTCTCTGTACACAGTTTTCACACACCCATTTATTTTGAAACTTGCCATATTCGTCTTTATTTATTGAACACTTAAAATGATAAGAAAAGTTACACTTTACACACCTCGCTCTGTGTGAATTATGTGAGAAACCCTTTCTACATTTACGGCAAATATCTTTTCGTTTTGTTCCACCTTCCGAATTTGTGGCTTCCGAATCAGAATTACCAGTGGAATAGATAGTTTTATTTTTTTCCATAATTGGAGTGATTGGTGTTTCATCATTACGAACTGATTTAGTTTTAAAACATTTTGAACATTTCCATAAATTTTTAGATGTAATAATAAAAATGTAGTCCTCATCAGTAACTTCATTTAAACAAGAAACATGAAAGCAATACTCACATTGAACACATTTCAAGTATTTTTCCTCATCACCTATACCTTTTAAACAACTATTACACTGCATGATGAATAATAATGTTCACTGTCCTAATTATTCATTCACTTCCTGTTAATTGCAAAAAGTACTTACGTATTATCACCCACAACCGGTCTAACTACAATGTATAACCTAAAAATCGGAGCGCGCACAATCAGAGCTGCGTTCCGCTCGGCTGCCAAGCCACTACTGGAGAGAGAGAGAGAGAGAGAGAGAGAGAGAGAGAGAGAGTGAGAGAGAGAGAGAGAGAGAGAGAGACGTGCTGGGACCGAAGCCCCTCGTTCCCACCTCCACCCCTGACACAAGTCTGTGACTTATTTGCCAGGCCTCTTGCCTTCTCCTCTTCTTTCTTCTCTTCGGGCTTCGGCCACTTAATCCTCTTCTCGACACTCTTGCTTGTGTCTAGCCTAACAGCACGTCTCCCCTCATCTCACCGCCCCTGTGCGATGTGAATCATCGGGATATTAATTTATCTCTTCTAAGCTTTCAAACTCTGTTTCCCTCTCTTTTTATCCCAATCCTTCTTGTCGTGGTTCTGAGCTGTTTAATTGTCTCTTCATCGAAGTCAAAGTTGCCTCTTCTCCATTCTAGATGCTTCGATGTCATCACCTGCCTGAGGTCTCTTCTTTCCTCCTCAAACAGTTCACACTCCATGAGCACATGGTTTGCGGTCTCTAGCTCTCCGCACTCACACCTCTCCTCTGCCAACTGTTGTGTACTCTGTCCTCTGACTAACAGCAGTGCGTCGTCAGCATATGCAGTGATTGTTACTCCTTCCCCTAGATCTAATCTCAGTAGGCTGTCGAACATCACATTCCACAGGAGTGGTCCAACAACTGATCCTTGTGGGCACCCTCGAGTCATCCTCTTCCCTGCTTCTCCATTTCCTACCCTGAGTAACACATCTCTACCTTGGAAGTAATCTCTAATTAGGCAATACAAGCTCCTCGAACAATTCCACATCCTTAGTACCCTTAAGATTTCTGGCCACCATGCCGAGTCGAATGCACCCGCTATGTCCAGGGAGACGGCCAGCACGTATTTCTCTACGGTCTCCTCCACATCCCTCTTCAATTTCATCAACGCATCCACTGTTCCTCTTCCCTCCCTAAATCCGAACTGCCTATCACTTAACAAGTCTTCTTCGCTGAGCCATCTTTTCATTCTTGTTACTATCAACTTTTCGCCTAACTTTCCCAAGACTGAAAGTAGTGTCACTGGTCTGTACGATTTCACCTCACTGGGATTCTTGTCTTTATTTTTTAAGAATATTTTTTACCACTCCTTTTTTCCACACTGATGGGAATCTTCCTTCTGCCAACATCTTATTGTATAGGATGAGCAGATGCCCTTTTATCCTTCCGTACATCCTATTTACTACCTCTATCTTCACACCATCGTGCCCAGGAGCCTTTCTGTTCTTCATTTGCTTTACTGCCGCATCCAACTCCTCTTCTGAAAATTCTGGTTCCTCCAACCCCTCGCTAACTAGTTCCATTTCTACTCTTACAGTTATTTGATCATTAGTATCCTCGTCCTGATTGTCATCTGGCAACAGACCTTGCAGTATTACTCTCAGCGTCTCCTCTATCGTCGTTGTGAAACTTCCATCCTCCTTCTTCATACTGACCAATGTTGTTTCCTTCTTTGATCTTTCCATAATGATCCTGTAGGCCTTCCCCCAAGGGTCCTTTTCACCGTCTTCATCCAGAAGCTTCTGCCACGCATTCCTCTTTTCCTTCCTGATTTCCCATACATAAGCTGTCCTCGCTGTGACATAAGCTCTTCTGTCTTCCTGAGTCCGTGTCCTTCTCCATCTTTTACCATATCTTCTCATCCTTAGCCTCATCTCACTTATTGTTTCTGTCCACCAATGCACCTTCTTTTGACCTTTCCTCGACTTGGGCACCGTCCTCTCCATCACCCTTTTTATCACATCTTGAAGCTCCTGTGCACATATTTCTGCTTCTTTTCCTTCCCACTGCAGCCCCTCAACCTCCTCAACCAGAACTCCATCAAATCTCACCCAGTCAACCTCTCTTAGGTTCCACGATCCTTCAGTCATCTCATTTCTGTAAGTTCTTCCTACCTCCATTTCCTTCACTTCAAACTTTATAAGTCGATGGTCGCTCAGTGACTCTTCTACAACTTCCCAGTTGACAATTTTTCTCGTTACGTCACTTGTTCCTAGAGTAACATCGATGTTTGAAGATCCTCCTTGGGTGTTCTCGAAGGTTGTCCAACGGTTCCACCGGTTTACTATCTCTAACTCACAGGCTTCCACCATTTCCTCTACTTTCTCCCCTCTCCTATCCGTCCTGTCACTCCACCACAACCTGGATCTTGCGTTTAAGTCCCCACCGATGACGACTCCTTTTCCCTTGCTATTCCGGATGATCTCCACTAATTTTTCTCAGATGACCGTCAATTCCCTCTGACGGCCGACAGTATAAGCTGACAACCTTCAGTGACTTCCTTCCTCTTTCTAGCATCACACTCACGCAAGTATTATCAGATTCTCGGGCGACTAGCATGGCATCGATCGAATCTTCCAATACCACAATAGCACTTCCTACCTCAACTCCTGCTCTCCTTTCAAAAAACCACCTCCCTCCGCATCCACTAATCTGTCCATCTTTCACATAAGGCTCCTGTACGAGCAACACCTCAAGACCCTCCTGCCGGCTAACTCTCACCATTTCCTCCATAGTTATTCTTCCTCTTCCCACATTTATCTGTCCCAGTTTATATTCCATAGTCGATCTGTTCATTGTACCTCTTTACTGCTTTCTCATACGCTGGGCATCCTCTCCAGCTTGCAGGGTGTCTCGCGTCTAGCCTGCCTTCTCTGCTGCAATTTGCACACCTGGCCTCCTCCTTTTTTGTATTCTTACAGTCTTTGAAGACATGCTCCTTCGCGCAGTGCGAACAACTTGGCTTGTCATTTGTGCAAAAACTTTGCCACATGTCCAAACCTTTGACACTTGTAGCACCGTGCTAAATCCACATAATCTTTAATCCTGCAGCTTTCCCACTCAATGTATACCCTACCCTTCCTCCTCAGCCAGTTCCTCACCCTCACTGAACATTCGGCTACCATATGGTTCCTCTTAACTTCGTTTCTCCTTTCAGTTTTTTCCTGGTATTTGTGCTTCAACGTGAATTCTGTGTTGAAGTCCTATTCCTCAATCTCACTTCCCTGCATATTCCGCTTATAGATCTCTGCCTTAACTGGCCTCATTACTTAATGCCGGATTAATATCGTAGACCATTACCATGGGATTCTTCTTTGTCGGTTTTTCTACTGTCATACCCGCACTTTTCAGCGCATCACTTTTCAGGAGGTTTTCCACCCCTTCCTCAGATTCTGACTCTATTATGACTCCGTTTCGGATCATTCTCAGTCTTCTAACCTTAAGCCCTATTTCTGAAGGCTTCACAAGCTCCTTCAACTTCCTTTTTATCTCCTCGCTTTCCTTATTTTCCTGCTTTACTACGACCAACTTTGGTACTGGCAGCACTGGGCCCTTCACCCCCGTGATCTTAGGCACTTCCTTTCTTCCAAGGGCCTGAGCAAAGGTAGCCTGATTCCTTGCTTCGTTCCCTTCTTGCCCCACTCTCAATTCTTCCCTGACTGCTGTCCTTAGGATCTGCACCATCCTACCACCTTCTTCCTCCACCCTAGTCCCTAAGACTGCTCTTTCTTCCCTCGCCAATACTATCTGCTCCTGGACTTCATCCATGTACTCCTCAAACTTGCTGGCATAGCTTTTCTTTACCATCTTTACAATCTGTGGCAGCTTAAACCAGTTTCGCATCTTCCTTAATGTCTTTCCAAGGTTTTCCAGGAGGTCCAGCCCAAGATGCAGTTCATCGTCATCATCACTTCCTTCAGGGTCATCATATTCTGTTTCCTCAACTTTCCTACTTTTCGCTTTATTCCCCCCATCATTTGGGCTCCACCTGGTCCTCTTTTTAGAAGTGTCTGTTTCTGACTCTGATTCCATCTGACTACTGGCTGCCGAGTCCGCGTCTCCCCTGACAGTTCTGCTTAGTTTTCTCTCCTTGTATTGTCTTTCTAAGAACTCCTTTTCCGCCTCCATCCTCCTCCTCTCCCCCTCCGAAACCACTCCATCACCCTCATCTTTTCTCTCAGTCCTTGTACCAGCCATATTCGTGTCCGAAAATTCAGTTTGTTTGTTGTTTTGTTTGTTGTCTCCCATACTATTCCCACGAGTATTGAGGTCCTATACGTCGATCAACGCAGAGCCTCTTGCGCTGACAAGCCTACATACAAGGGAGGACGGCAGGTATCCCAGGGCATCTACTGTTCGTGATGCCTCAAGCCTGGCACCATGCATCCCTTCAGCACAGTTCTGCCATAACCTTGGGATTGGGCATGTAGATGGTTTTTAGGGACTCCTCCCTAGCCTACCACCCAGAGTCGAGGTGACATACGCCAACCTCTACTTCAGTTTTTACTGTGAGTTACGCCCGTTACTCAGCGAAAACATGACCCGACTGAGATAGGGTAGTAGGTCTCACAGTTTTACAGGAGAGGCGCCTGAAGTACGAGCCTCTCCCTTTTTATTCCCCAATTAGTCGCCTTTTACGACAAGCAGGGGACCGCTCCAGGCCCTATTCTCCAGATCCTCCCCGGCCATGGTGGGGGCAGAGAGAGAGAGAGAGAGAGAGAGAGAGAGAGAGAGAGAGAGGTGGTTGGCCGAAGCCCAGCGGTCCCTCCTCCACCCCTGGTTTAAGTCGGAGACATTCACCAGGCCGCTTTCCTGAGTTCCTCTTGAGCCTTCCTCTTGATTACTCTTGATCCTCTTCCGGCCACTCTTGTTGTGCCTATCCAACACACCTCTCCCCTCACCTAGCACTTATGTACTAGGATCATCGGAATTTTGAATTCTTCTTTCGTTTTGTTTTTATCAGTCTATGTTCTTATGCTCCTCTTCAAGCTGCTTGCTGTCTTCCGGCATTTTCTAGGTCATGCTTCTTACTCCCTATCCGTCTACACATACGTGAAAACTCCAGTGCTGATACTTTACTTCTAAGAAAGTTTATCTTTTCCCAAGCCCACATCTTCCGTCGGAGGAGTTCCTTCAAATCTCTCCGTTCTTCTTCGTAGAACCAGCACTCCATCAGCACATGCTGAGATGTCTCCAGCTCTCCGCAGTGGGTGCAGCGGTCATCTTCCACGAGGTTAAAGCTCTTCAGTTTGGCCTTAAAGTTGCCATGTCCACTCACGAACTGTGTGGTGTAGTGGTCCGTCTCCCAGTGCACCTACTTCCTGATCCTTACATCCGGGACGAACGCAAATGTCTCTCTTCCTTTAGTGCTTCTTTCCCACAACCTCTGCCATTCGTCAAGTGTTTCTTCTCTTCTAATCCCCCTGCTCTCCCCGCTGTCTAACCCTTCCTCCTTGTCCCTTCTTCGCTTGATTCTTTCTTCTACCATCAGGTCTAGCGGAATCACTCCGGCAATCACTCTCACAGCTTCGTGGGATATTGTGCTGTAACCCTTGATCACTCCTAATAGCATCTTCCTCTGCAGGCTCATCAGCTTCGACCTCTCTCCTCGTCCTCTCATTCTTTGCTCCCACATTTCACAGCCGTACAGGACCATGGGCTCCAGCGCTCCGATGTACAGTCTCCTTAAGTTTTCACACTTCATTCCATGATTTTTTTTTGCCAGTCCTTTCAATTTTCCAAAGGCTTTCATAGACTTGTCGATCACCTGGTCATAATGCCCTGCAAACTTCATCCTGCTTCCCACTACTACTCCTAGATATTTTGTGTCGTTCGAGCACCGGATTGTCACATCTCCCATGTTCACACGGATAAACCTTTCAACTAACTTTCCTTTGAGTAATACCATCACAGTCTTCTCCTTCGAGAACGTCATCTTCCTTTCTTCTCCCCATCCTGTAATAAGCTCTAGGGCTCTTGTCGCCTTCCCCATGAGATCTGGGCTCGTGTTGGACTTCACCAGCAGCAGTCCGTCATCCGCATAAGCTCTCGCCGAAATACCCTCCTCAAATGGCTTATGTATATTTGTATATATATGTATACGAGGTGTGTTAGAAAAATAATGAGACTGATTTCATACTAACCAAAGTTTTTATTATTTTCAAACAACAATGTTATCCCCTTCAAAGTAGTTTCCTTGGGCAGCTATACATCGGCGGAGTCGTCGTTCCCACTCTTGGTAGCAGCGCTGGAAGTCTTCAATTGGTATGGCTTTTAACTGGTCGGTCACAGTCTTTTGAATGTTCTCCAGAGTTCCAAAATGACGTCCTTTTAGGACATGTTTCAATTTCGTGAAGAGGAAAAAGTCACAAGGACTTAAATCAGGTGAATAGGGGGGTTGAGGAACAACAGTAATGCGTTTTGAGTTCAAAAATTCACAGATGGAAATGGCCGTGTGACATGGAGCATTGTCATGATGAAGCATCCACTTGTCTGCAATTTCCGGTCTCACACGGATCACTCTTTTCCTCAAATTTTCAAGGACACTTTTATAAAACACTTGGTTGACAGTTTGTCCTGGTGGAACAAATTCTTTGTGTACGATACCTTTCCTGTCAAAAAAACAAATTAGCATGGTCTTGATCTTTGATTTGCTCATTCGACATTTCTTCGGCCGAGGAGATGACGAAGTGTGCCATTCTTTACTTTGCCGCTTTGTTTCAGGATCGTACTCAAATATCCAGGATTCATCACAGTGATCACACAATTGAAGAATTCTTGGTCATTAGCAATCCTCTCAAGAAGATCAACGCACACATTTTTTCGATTGTCCTTCTGTTCAGTTGTGAGATTTTTCGGCACCAATTTGGCACAAACCTTTCGCATGTTCAAATCATCTGTCACAATTTGATGCACGGTGAAAGTGTTTAAATTTAGCTGTTCACTGATCATCTTTATTGTTAAACGACGGTCTGATCTCACAAGCGCCCTCACACGATCCATGTTTTCGTCCGTTCTTGAAGTCAAAGGTCTCCCTGAGCGAGGTTCATCTTCAACGTGTTCTCGGCCTTCCAAAAATGATTTGTGCCAGCGGAAAACTTGTGCTCTCGATAAGCACTGTTTCCCATAGACCTGTTTCAACTTTTCAAAAGTCACACTCGCGGATTCACCAAGTTTAGCACAAAACTTTATTGCACAACGTTGCTCTAAATTTCGATGCTCCATTTCTGTGACGCACAATTAAAACACAACTTTACTAATGGCGCTGTCAAAACTAATGTGTTAACTGTACGGAGTTGTAACTCGGACTGAGGAAGTGGAAGGGATAAATAAACAGGTTTAGCGTCAGCCGGTAGACACAACGTTGCCAGATCTCCCGCAGTGTTACCAATCTCATTACTTTTCTAACACACCTCGTATATATAGAGAGACTTCAATACATATTTTACAAAACGAATTTGCTGTGGTCTAGCTGTTCTCAAGATTACGCTTAGTAATACATTTGGCGATTCATTTTATTTTTTTTAGATTTTTCCTGATAAACTAAACTAATAATTTCTCAATAATAACTATAAGTCATTTTGCGTTTGCCTTCAGAAAAAACAAGTCAGCCTAAATTTGTCAAAATTCCTAATCGTCGTAAAAAGTTGCAGGGAAGTTAAGACTATTAAATTGAACTAACTTAGAAAACTAATTTCTATGAAGAAAACACACTAATTAGCTTACTTTAATGGACTGAATAGTGAGAGAATTAAATTGACTAGTCACGTTTAACTAAAGCACAATACGATGCAAATACAGCTACTAGTAAACAACCCATCCCTCCGCCCTCCACCCACCCTATCCCAGACACTGGCTCTCAATCACGCCATCCTTTGTTACGGCTAAAGTTAGTCGTTAGCTTCCGCAGAAATCAATGAAACTGGTTACAAATTTACACTGACAACAGTCCTGTACCATTTTACACTTCATGTCTATCCAATCGCATGGAGTGCTGTCAAATATGAGCGCATGCCTACTCTAACTGACATTAGATTGAATTTTTAAATATTGCTACATCACTATCTAGCGATTATCATGAATTAGAAACTGAGTTGGTTTTTAAATAACCAGTTTTAAATAAGATTGACCACGATAAAGAAGTAGCTTGGGATCTGATAGTTCATCCAAATTCTGTGAGATTAGGAAGAATTGAAACGGTGTATTGTAGGTACCGGTACCAGATTCTTTTTTCGCTGTTCTGCTGCTACCGTTTCTCCCTGTATTCGTTTACGTTGCTGGAAAATTAACCAAGCATACTTTGTTAACCCTTATATCAGCACTAACGATGCTCTTCTCGTTTATATTTACATAATATGATGTTATTATACTGATGATCCTAATGGTTGTTATATTATTTTTGCATTTATACAGTAAACTGATCACTCCACTTTTTGTATATTTACAGAGGAAAGTTAACCCTACCCGTGGGCATTTATACTGTACATTTTGGCTTCTGATTGGCCTTCTTAGGTAGAACAGTTGGCGGACAGCCCTCTGGTAGTTCTTTTGGCCCTCTGTTAGGACAATCACCCCTTTTTAGGGCAGTCGGCCCTGTTGTCGGTACTCTGGTGGGGCGGTCAGTCCTCTTGTAGATCGGTCGGCTGTCTGGTAGATCGGTTGGCCCTCTGGTAAGGTAGATTTGGCGCGTGCGTGACAGTCAGGTAGTTATGTTAGGCATGTGTTTGTTACTTTTATCTGACAGCATGAAAAAAGTCAATGTAATCTAAATAACTGGCTATCATCCAGGCCTGGGAGAGTAATTAAGCAGACATACAGATGTAACAGTTGACTCCGGGCCTTTCAACCCTTAAACTCACCCTCGTGTTGTGTGCAGCTTGCTCGCACTTATTGTTCTCCACACTCTTCAATTTGCTTTACAGTTTTACTTAAAAAACTTAGTTTTTACTAAGTCTGTAAGTGTTGCATTTCAAATTAACTTATTTCGGATAATTATTAAGACATTAATTGTAGTACCCTTCTTTAGTGAAATACACTTACAATGAAACCATATTGATAAATCTATACTCAAAAAATATATTTTACTAATTAATTTTTATTATTTGTTATTTATTGTAATTATGAAATTTAGATATACCAGAATGTATGCAGTTATATAAACAGGCAACTCTAATTCAGCATCTAAGGCGTTTAAATTTATACAAAGAAATCATGAAGCACACAAAAATGTGTAAAACCAAAAAATTGGCAATTTTATTCTTTCCACAATATATTTTTAGCCGACTATGACTTATTCTAACCATAACCCAAGTATTATGACAACATTCAAAGGATTTAAATTAAAACGTTTTGATATATTATATATGGAGTTATATATGAAGTTATACAATTACCGAGTGTTCAGTTATAATTAAATTGTTAATTCTTTCGCAATACATGTCGGTACCATGATATTATTAATTAATTTCAGACGCGTAACGCGTAGCATAAATCTTGTGAATTTAAAATTAGTTATAAGAAAATGTAAATTCTGTGTAAGATTTATAATGAAATAATTTTAAAATGGTAACACGGCTTTATAATTATATGTGCCATTGCAGTTCTGGTGCAAATTTATATCGGTTTTCATCGTCGAGTTCAGTTATATTATATCTTATTTATGTACACCACAGAACACGGCTGTTAACATAAATATTCTACTGGACTACTGCTGTTGCTGCAGACTCTCGTTCTGTGTATTGTAGCACGAGATGAATGGTTGTGCCCAGACATCCGTTAAACCGGCCACAAATACCCCACCCCCTCGTCATCTACCTGTTTGTTACCATATACCGCAGAACACTGCTAACATAAATATTCTAGCACTGTTGCTGCAGACTCCCGTTCTGTGTATTGTAGCACGAGATGAATGGTTGTGCCCAGACATCCGTTAAACCGGCCACAAATACCCCACCCCCTCGTCATCTACCTGTTTGTTACCATATACCGCAGAACACTGCTAACATAAATATTCTAGCACTGTTGCTGCAGACTCCCGTTCTGTGTATTGTAGCACGAGATGAATGGTTGTGCCCAGACATCCGTTAAACTGACCACAAATACCCCACCCCCTCGTCATCTACCTGTTTGTTACCATATACCGCAGAACACTGCTAACATAAATATTCTAGCACTGTTGCTGCAGACTCCCGTTCTGTGTATTGTAGCACGAGATGAATGGTTGTGCCCAGACATCCGTTAAACCGGCCACAAATATCCCTCCCCCTCGTCATCTACCTGTTTGTTACCATATACCGCAGAACACTGCTAACATAAATATTCTAGCACTGTTGCTGCAGACTCCCGTTCTGTGTATTGTAGCACAAGATGAATGGTTGTGCCCAGACATCCGTTAAACCGGCCACAAATATCCCTCCCCCTCGTCATCTACCTGTTTGTTACCGGCGTGGTGTACCAGTAACAGTTCCGAGGACCTGTGTTGTACTCCTGTTATATTTATTCTACATACGAGATTTGTACATTGTTTCGAATTGTTGCTTACAACTGCCTTAGCTTACGATTTATTTATAAGAATTTACAAATTTCAGCTTTCTTTGTGTATTAGAAATTAATTTAGTGTTGATATAACTTGTTGCAACTCACCGATTGTGTCTCGGGCTATAAATAATTACGCGCACTACTAAAATGAAACTAAAACGTTGTAACACTCTTGAAGCCCTTCAAGCATGTATTAAAATCAAAATTATACTTCTAAAAACTATTAAGAACTGTAACATCATTATATTACATTATTTTAAAATTTTTATTAAAAGCGGATACTAATACTGGACGACATTTTAAAACAAAACCTATAGATTTCCCTTTAGAGATAAGGTTAAAAACTAGAAATGAATCACTAATAACGAAAGGTCGGTGTACTGTTGGTTCATAACACTTTATTATTTATACATTGTTCACTGTTAGATAATGTTTCTGCTGAATGAGTCTTTGTAAATGAATTATTATAAATTGTGAGAAATATGAATACAAAACATTAAATATCTACATTGTAACCTCAGGAAGAAAACATTGTGAGGGGAAGGAAGTTTGTTCATTTCATTAAACCCGGATAATCTGACACAAAGCAATGTGCAAAACTACGCCTCATTACGTGTTTGTCGACTTAGTAAGAAGCGGTAAGTCGTTTCTGTTAAGTGGCTAAAGTTGTTAAAACAAAAAGGAAATAACGCATTTTTCACTTCATAAATACTAAATGAAATGCTACTTTTATAACTATTTCATTTAATTAATACCCGTTCATACGGGTTTCTTACGCTCTTGTAATTATTATGTTCTGCTTCAGAGTACTATTCTTATACTACCTACAGATATTGCTCAAAAAGATTAGGCACAACTTCAGGCATTGATAGTAGATGCAAACATAAGCAAAAAGGTATACAAGGACATGGACATATGTCCTATCTTCTTCTTTTAGTATCTGTCTGTACATACAGACTTTTTATTCTTTTAAATCGAATCTAAAAAATTAGTAATACAAATAATTTTATACTAGGCAATTATATGTAAAGATAATCAACTGGATATTAACAAAAACTAAATACATATAAACCAATTTCAATTTTAAAATGATGGTATTTAAAAGTTTTCAACAATATATAATCTCGAAAAGCCTTACCTTACCACCTTTTAAATTTACTGACACAACCAAACAATTTGGAATTTTAGTTCTGATAATTTTGTTGCATGTAATAATATTGTTTCCAAGTATGGAAGTGTCTTTTTTATTTAAAAATGCATATTTTAATGGAGCTATAAAAATCATTTTTAATCAGCATTTTAATATAAGACTACCATTATAAAGTATAAATACCCAATTAATAAAACCGTAACTCATTTTTTTAACTAACTTTAAGAATTAAGATTTAAATTTAGTTGTAATTTGAAAAACAAAAATAGGTTTTACATCAGAGTTGATTTACTTTACAGAAAAAATGGTCGAATTTCAGTTCTATAGACAATAAGTACAAAGTTTACAATATGTCAAATAGCATGTAAACATAAAATTAAAATAATAAAAATTCGTTAATTTGATATATTACCTAATTTTAGAGAACGGGCTGTGATTTCCTATGGGAGGTATGAACATATAACAAAGGTCATAAAACCAGTAAAAGATTTTAAATCTTATTAAATATTTTTTTTTTAATAAGGGAACAATTTAACAGTTTAGATTCATTCGGTAAATAAACCAAATACGTCCTATTGCATATGGACAACTCCCAACTTATTATTGTCAACATTAAACTGCATGACAGGTCAAATCGAACCAAAACGTTCACTGTTTATGAATAAATAACTCCTATCTGGACCGCGAAGTGGCCCAGATCCCTTGACCGAGCGGCTGGATAAAGAGCGAGCCCCACAGGCTTAAGCCAAATTTAGGCCTAGCCTGCAGTAATGTGATAAACAATCCCAGGTTAGAATCCTAATGAGTAGAGGAGGTTTTTTAGTGGGTAAACCCGTTTTTAGGGGAGTCCCACACTACAGGCTGGCCACCTGCTTACGTAATTGCGTAATTGCATTTTTCTTGCCTCTTCCTAAAATAAAATATATATATATATTTTGTTTGAGGTCAGGCTGAACGTTTGGTCAAATCTTGTCAACAAGTTGCATATTATAAATAGAAAATAATTTACTTCTCCAAATATTATAACCTAAATAACGTTAATTGAATCATCGGTTTATTATAGACATTTATCTACTTGACAATGAGTATACATATTGTTTACTCAACTATTTCATAAAGTTTATTTTTGTGGAGATTGGTAGCTTCAAAGAAAGTTAAGGATATGTACACTTGTAGAGATTTGTTTCATAAAGTATCAGGTACTCTTGCTCTTCTTTGCTCACCTAATGAATATTCAAGCGGCAACTCCTTTTTGCTTTGCTTTATGTCACTTTAGCTGTGGCAGTATTCAGGTCATGTTCTAAATAAGCATGCTGTTAACGTTAGGTTTGATGCTTTTTAGAGAGTAGGTAGAAAACACAACTTAGTAGAAAACATCGCAAATTAACATTTCTGAAAATCATATGCTAATTACTACAATATACAAATACTACTGAAATAAATACTTCATTTAAATGTATTTTCATTTATTCATCAAAGTGATTAACATATTATCTTAAAAGTAAATAATGTAGTTACTTTGATATGGCTAGCTATTAAGTAATTTTAAATTTTGTCATATGAACTATCAATCAGTGACAAAATATAGCTGATCTTTTAAGACTGAGAATAAAATTATATTATTTTAAAAATTATATACTGAAATAAACGTTGATAGATTTTTTTATATCTATCGATTTACAAGTGAACGCAGTGTATTATCGTACTGTTATACCTACCTACTGTAGAGTCCCATAAAGTTACTGAGGAATAGAAATCCTTCTATACAATAGTATGCCCGAATCAAATCAAAACGGCATGTACCTACCTACGGCTTTTTAAAGAACTATTAATCTGATATCAAACCCAAAATGTTTATACCATAAGTTGAGAAACTATTTATAGAACTGTATCAACGGTGAATAGACCTGACTACTCGCACAATAAGAGAATAGATATCTGTCGTTGACTTGGTTTTATTCAACTGCGTTATCTTTTGCAAAATATTTAATTAGCTGAGCCTATAACTGGAGGGACTGAAAAATTGAATTTATGTCTGTCAGGCTGTCCACACGATATTCAGAGAACAAAAAAATCTACATAATTTAAATGTTGCATGAAGCTTCATTTCTAAGTAAGCTGAGTTTGATTAGAGCGATTATAGTTCGATGATGATGCATGTTACTCCATGTGATTTGGCTGAGCAATAGCGGACAGTTTTACATTAGTCTTACGGGTAAAAATTACGGAAACGAGATAATTGAATAATAATTAAATTTCTTAACAAACCGAGCATAATTTGACATTTTAAAATGATAGCGTGCCCCTACAATATACATAAAGCTAATGTGAAACTACATTGCTGAAAAATATCATTACAAACTTCAAAATAGGAATTTAAAATATTTGCAGAAAAATATTTGATCGGTTTTCTTATCATTATGTTACATATGTTAAGAAATATGAACTGATATTTTTGAATATTTAGTCCACCTGAAGTAAACTAAAATATATATTTTGAAAATGTTTGGTACTTACCCGTTAAAATAATCGTCATATCTGCACTTTTTATAGGGTTTTAATTGCAAGCTGATAACATTCCTTCACTATCCTAATATATTACATGAATTTTTTATAGTGTTTTGATCTAAACGTATTATATTACAAACGCCTTTCTTCACTATTTTGGTTCGAACTGCGTTCAAAATGACTAGTTGTGTTGTTTTATATTTTAAAAGCTGCTTACACAGTAGCATTATCTTCTCGATCTTCAGGATTTTAAATAGACTACAATTAATAAACATAGAATTAGATAAACATACCATTTAAATAACACTCAGAAAATATGGCTTCATCTTTTTAACAGTTAATGGTTGTTATTAATGAATTAGTAGAAAATCTTACTTTTAAATAATGTGTTAATATACTTTAAATAGAAGAAGTTAAACTTTTGGAAATTTTCAGGCCAAGGGCAGTGTTTAGAGATGCGCATATTTATCGGAGTTACGAGCGTGCCAATATAAAAATATAGTGTTGGTTGGAGATGTTAAAGTTCACTGGAAACATTTTCTGAGGCTCGGTATGATAAATAACCTAGCTCTCTTTAAGTGAGAAGCTCTTGGTGGCCGATTTAATATTTTTCAATAGTAATTTCATGTATTTTTTATTTAACAATTGGAGTAGAGATATATCCTTGCTTTAGATGTCAAAGACAAAAAGAACTATTTTCCAAAACTAAAAGTTTGCCACTTTCCACGTTTTTTGAAATAGAAATATGACTGAATTAATTTGCTTTGTGTTGTAAAATATTTTAATTTAACTAAAATATTCTTGTTAGACAATAGTTTAATGGAAAGCATTTAATAGACAGATCTAGATTTAAGTATTTAATTAGAATAATTATGGTGTGTGAAAAAGTTTTTATCCTAATCCCCAATCATTTGAACTATGTTAAAATAAAAAGACACCCTTTGGAGAAGTTCTTCGTAAGAAGTATTTATCAAAAGTTTAAAATCCTGTTTGCTCTTTTTAAAAATATATACACGTATAAATATTAGGGACATTAATTAAACCTAATTAATTAATCTGACCAAAATGGCAGCTAGTCAATTTTAAAATGAACGCTTGATTACTTTATTAATATCCCTGCTAATATATCTGCAGCTAGCGATTATTTTGCTGAGCTGGAGGCTGCTCCTCAGGAAGCTGCTGGCCGCCCAGTTTTCTTTCACACCTGTGAGTGAGGCTGATGTGCTTGCTGCTTTTACGAGGATGACCAGCAACGCAGTTGGGGCTGACAACATACCTTTGGCGCTTTCTAAAAGATACATTGCCAATCACCCTTCCTGTTTTAGTAGTCATTTTCAATTATTCTTTAAAATTCATCTGTCTTTCCCCTTAACCTGGAAGAATGCTTTAGTTCGTCCGTTGAGAAAAGTGTCTAATCCGCAATCCCCTTCTGACCTACGTCCAATCAGTATTCTCCTTGTCTCTCCAAATGCCTTGAAAGAGTGGTACATCAACAAATTTCATCTTATCTGAATACCTATACCATCTTGTCTAAATGGCAGTCTGGATTCAGGCCTAATCACAGCACCACCACAACCCTAATTAAAATTACTGATGATATCAGATTGACAATGGACAAGAAACTAATCACCATTTTACTGCTTTTTTTGACTTTTCCAAAGCCTTTGACTGTGTTTATTACCCCCCTTCTCCTCATCAAATTGAAGAAGTATGGTTTCTCCGATGGGTGTGTTAACTGGGTCAAATCGTATCTTACTGGGCGACAGCAATGTGTCAAAGAAGGGGAAACAATATCGGAATGGAAAACCGTAACACGGGGTGTTCCACAGGCTCTGTTCTTGGGGCCCTATTGTTCTCTCACTTTACAATTAATGACGTCACATCTATTATAAGGCACTCTAAGTTTCATCTTTATGCCGATGATTTACAAATTTACGTACACTGTTCGCCTGATGAACTGAACACGTTTATGGTTCTGCTCCAATCACGACATTGAATCAATTGCTTGTTGGGCAAATAAACATGGGCTGAAATTAAATGAAGACAAAACGCAGGCAATGGTATTGGGAAACCCAAGACTGATCGACCGTTTGGACTTCAACGATGCACCAAAACTGAAACTCAATAACCACGTACTAAATTTTCAAAACAAACTGAAAAACCTTGGTCTTACTATGAGCTCAAATCTTAAGTGGAGTGACCAGGTTACGGTTAACGTGTAATAGAAATATTTGCTGGCATTCCACAGTTTAAAAGCGTTTTGCTTTATATCTACCGTTCAGTGTCAAGGTTATGGCCTGGTTTAAAACTCTCATACTGCTGCCACACTTCAACTACTGTGACGGCTGTGATCAGTGACATGACTGTTGAGCTTTTCGGACAGCTTCAACGTGCTCAAAACTATTGTATCATATTTATTTTCAATCTCAGACGTTATGAGCATGTGACTTCCATTTTTCAAACAGCTATCGCTTCTGAAACTTCAACAACTTCGCCAACTTCACATTCTTTCAACTCTACATTCAGTTATCAAAAACAAGTCACCTGTTTGACCTGTCCGAACATTTCAAATTTATTTCCGATATAAGTGAGGCGACCTACGAGAAGGGGGATCCACCTTACTGTCAATTCCTGTTCATCGATCGAACTTCTTCAGTAAGTCGTGTTCACTGTTCAGGCATGTCGCCTCTGGAACTCTCTTCCTGAGGATATACGTATTATAGAGGGCCCGAGCTCGTTTGGGGCAAAGGTCAAGGACTTGTTGCTGGCCGGTCTGTGGGGGTGACGGGTGGCGGTGCTCGTGGCGTGCTTGTGGTCGGGCTGTGTGTTTGAGAGAATTGAATGTAGTAATAACGAGAAATTCTTTAAAAAAGTAATCTGTTAATTTAAGTTTTAATTTAACTTTGTTTGAATTTTTTCTACAATATTAAGCTGATAAATTTTTATTTTTAATTATTAAATAGTATGTATATATTTTGGTTAATTTTTAAGCATTTATTTTTAATTTAAAATTTGTTATTAGTTAAGATCATTCACTGTACATATATCTGTATATTATGTTGAGGTTGAGTGGTAGAGAGGGCTAAATAGCCCTAACTCCCGCCTCTTAAATAAAGGCATATTTCATTGCATTTCATTTCATTTCTTTAAGCCACTTAGCTTTCCTTATCCTTATTTTCCTATTCCAGTTTCTACTATTTAAGTTGTCACGAAAATCTTTATATCAATTACAAAAAATATAAGCATACATTAATAATTTTAATAGTTGTCTCTTATAGACAACATTTCTTACCGCCGCTTCAAAGTAGACTAATAAGATTTAAAGCTTCTGATCAAGGAGGGTTCGAGTAAAGTAGTGCTTAGTAACACAAACTTGTTTACAATCAGCTAAGCACAACTGTGAAGTAAATAATTGAAAATTAGCATCCTTAAAATGTAACTGTCTACAGATGCATAAACCTTTGAAGATACATAGTGTCGCATGCTAACACAAATTCTGTGCTTATTCGTTTCAACCAAGTAAATCAAGGATATAAACCGATATAGCGGAGGAGTATCGAAATGCCCAACAGACAAGTCCAAGGTTCAAATCTCTAGCAACTTTCCATCACGAGTTATCCCACAGTTGGCAGGACAGACGGACAACCACATGACTTTAAGACGGAACTGTCGAATCCTTAGTAATACAGACAATACCACAAGGGCTTATTGAACCTTATCAGGGCAAAATATCAATATTTCTCAATGTACAACTTCTTGATAGTAAGCAGGATAAAAGAAAACAACAAATTGAAAACCGAACTCGAAGTAGGTTTATGCGTTCACCCTGTATACTGTATCCATTCCACGTGCATGCTTGTTTCTATTTATTAGCACAGAAAATTAGCACTGACCCGTTACGTTTTAAATGCCACATTTTATCACAACGAATATCTGATGTATAATTTAATATATGTATAGTTGTATATTTTAACGTTGTTTACTGTAATATTTTGTTTGTTTGATTTAAACCCATTACAACTATTAACCAAAGATAAAAGTGGATTACGTAAAAATTATTTATTTTCTTTTTCACATTTTTTTCAAAAACAAATTCTAACCTTTAACTAGACACTCGGCGTACATACATAATTCCGATTATTTATAATCTTATAAGACATAATTATAAACAAAACTAAATGTTTTCGTAATGCATTATTATTGCTCCCTTTTATATTATTTTATTACATCTATATTTTTATATAAAATTAATCTGAATCCGTTTTTATTTTGGGCCTGATTAAAAAACTTCTAAATGTCTTATTTTAACGTTGTTTATGTGCAGTAATGAAAAAGGATTGTTTGAAACGTTTTCGTATTCAAAGAAGTTATCCTCAAACGTAACATAAAAAAAACATTTTATACACCCAAGATTTGCTTGCACTACCTTAAAGTGTTGGGTATAACCGTCTAGATATAATACATATAGTTAATAGGAAGAAGCATTTGTAAATGGAATGTAACAGCAAATCGGTGCAAAGTCAAAATGTCACTACAACTGAGCAATGTTTCCTAATTGAACTAATGAACGAATGACTGATAAAGTGTAACGTAATATGCTTGGTCAGTGAATATTCTGTACATGCTCCTCGTCTGAGGGGGTGGCGGGAGGGGGAGATCTTGTCGTCAGCAGCTCAACACTGAGCCTTCATTAATATAACATGAGATAAGCAGTTGTTGGGCGCCGGTACATTGCATAGCCTACACCTGCGTTCCGTAGCACCGACTGAAAACTGTTCAATTAAAAACTAAATCAATTGCTTGATCTTAATTCATAACTACCTTTATTTAACAACTTTGTGATTCTACTCTTAAGTTTGTACTGTAATGTTGAATTTCTTAAATTAACGACGTTTTATACAAGTTGTGAATAAAACCTTCAGGTATACGCCTTAGTGTGAATTTAATGATTCATTGTGATTCGGATCTGGGCTCTATTTTAAATCGTATTTTTGACTTTTTATTAAACATAGGCTATTAGTTACAAAAAAGTTTCTTAATCACCTAATATTTGAGTAAGGTACAAATCAACCTGTTTCAAACAGAGCAATGACTCAACTGGAGATGCTCAGCTGTCAAGTTATATATACAAATATATGATGAGCTCTCACGATCAGACTGCTTTGGGTTGAAAGCCAGCAACATCTATTAATTGTGAATCCTTATGTACCGTTTTACTGGCACATGAGGGATTAGCTTTGAAATTTAAGTTTTGTGAAGGTTCAAAAAGGAAACAAAAATCTTCTGAAATTAATAAAATTCAAACTAAAATAAAACTTCGTCTTGAAAATAATCACTGGATTTAAAATTAAAATAAAAACTTCTTGATGACTTTTAAGTTCAAACTTATATACAGCAATATTTTCGTCACTCAAAAAAAATGTACAAAGTTCTCACAGCTTGTCTTTTATTCAATTTTCAAAATTAAAAACTTTCACACTCTAATCTGATCTGGCAATTCTTCACTTTAATTTATCTTTAAAATTCAATTTTATTCTGTACCACCTCTCAATTTCGTTATCAAACTCTCCCATCTGCGATGCGCGCCTCGCTGATAGAAGGCTTTTTTGTACTGTCCAGTCCTTATCATTCTTCTGGGCCTACTCCTTCCACCGGTAATCCAGTTATACCAAAATTACTATTTAATACAATCGGTACACTTAGGAATACTCAAGAAACTACTTTAAACATATCAACCATTTTAGAAAACCGGATTTTTATCTCTAATTAATCTTCAAGGAGTGATCTCTATGGATGAAATAATAGAAATCCCGGACAGGATCAACGCAGCATGGAGTCTAGTCGTGCTTGTACGTGGACAGAGCGAGGTGTCTTCTATAAACGTACAATGTTGTCAAAGTTGTAACATTTTCATTGTTCCTGTCCGTTGATTTAAAGTACTTTAAATTATCTTATACACTTTCCAGTATCCTTTACGCTATCTCTTTACACTGGAGAGCCAACGTATCAAAACAACGTAATAGTTTTTTGAACGATCGACTTGTAACAATAAACGTATTTACATAAATTTAAGACTTAAACCCAACTTTCAGCCATTGAAGTTAACTTAGAGAATCCTTATATTGGGTAGAAATCATCTTCAACACAACGTCTGCTCAATGTACTTAATACAGTGTTTGAAAAGTCTGGAAACGCCGTAATATTTTAAACCATCGCAGATAAAATCTATAAACTTTGGAAAGTATTACGCAGCTATTTAATTTACTTTTCATGCAATAATCAACACATGCCCATATTGGAGTGGAGTGACATCTTATGGTGTGTGCCATAGGAATCTTAAATTTAAGCATAGGTCGAGTCGTATACACCCAATCAGATATAGAGGCGTATAGAAGAAAACCACTATCAATTTACAAATGTGGGAAGCATCCGTTATTTATACAACGGCAAACCTACAATAAATATTTATAAAATATATAAAAAACAGGAATTAACAAGTACAGTCACAATAAGTATTCAATGTGCTGTTTTTCCGTCGGATTTCCTCACAAGCTGACAGCAAACATTATTTATAACTAGGATAAGCCTACAGCTAAAAGCAGACTAATAGTATTTTGACTAGTAATGTGCTAGTTAGTTAAATTCTGCTTGAAAGAATGTGGAGAGTGTGTCAAATTATTATTTCCACAAACAATAAGTATGATGTATCTCAGTATTAGTATAGATGTATTTATGTAAAAGTTGACTGATTATTTTATTATATCCTCATACCAATCGACACTGTTACTTCATTAAGAAAATATTGTATAGTTGTACTGGATTTGTACACAAAGTGAATACTGAATAAATACAATCTTATCGTGCGCACTTTTCGAGATTATTTTATTTCCATAAACTACATCTTTTGTGGGTACCTACTTTTCATAACTCTCAAAGTAACGTTTTTTTGATTATCTCCCGTCATATAATTGTAAATAACAGTGTGAATCAGCTCCGATACCATAAAGTGTATTTTTTATGACATAGACGTGTTGTTTAACAATATTTTGGCATATAAATAAATAGTTTTCGTCACAGTCAGAAGAAGTAGTAGATTGTGGGATAACAGAAATGGGACACCAACTACATTTGTACAAAACAACTTTTGCTATCCAATAAATAACGTGAGTTTTTGAAAGTTTAAAAGCCTGCTATATTGGGGATAACATAAATCTTTATGGGATTTATATATAATCAATACTTCTAAAACCGTTTGAGATAAAAAGACCTTGTTTGTAAAAATCAGTTACGTAAATGTTATGCGAGAAACACTTATGTAACACGTTTTACTTTTCCCCTAGTTCCATAACAAATTAAATTTAAATATTTTTCATTTTAAAGACCTCTGTATTGAAACAATATTCATAAGGACGATTTTTGTACCAATTGTTTTTACTTTTTGTAGGACTGTATTCTAATAATATTATAAATAATATGAAAGAGCCTTTGTTTAGATATGTTTTGCTTTCATGCATAAACTATTTATCCGGTACCTGGAATGAATATAGCCCCCACTGCGAAAATCCCTCCGGGCCAAGTCCCGCTGGTCTTTAAAGCAGCGAAAAATTTCATATTGATCTCTAAAGTTGTGTAGTATTAATTGCAATAGCCTGTTAAATGTAATAAACAATAATAAATAGTACAATAAATGTAATACGTAAACATTGTTTTATGACAGCAAAACCATATATTTAACTAATTTAATCGCAATTTTCAATTTGCATACATTTATAGTGTATACATTTTCTAAGGAGTAACCATTTGTTTGCACTCCGTTTTTAGATATTACCCTTTAGTTAAGTACTCTACCTTACAAATATACTTAGAAATCCATCTTATAAAATGTCCTCACTCAAAAAATAATTCACTAGAACCAGAAATGCCCAAGCTGGTGCAGAACCTAAGAACTTGCGTGAAAAGACAGTATATATACATACTTTTGCTCTGGGTGTCATGTTTGGAAAAGTTATTTAGAAATTGTGGTACTATGATATTGTAAATAACTTACCCATCTGTCACAACAATTTTATCAATCACTTTTTGACTTAAATGTTATTAATAAAGGCAAGAATGAAGAAGTCTTAATACTTTATGATTTTATATGTTTGTTGTATGTTATGTTATATGTTTGTTTGTTTATACTTTATGATAGTGGTAAATGTTTGTCACCGGTTTACGTTTACATGAGACAGTATCAGATTTTCAATGCGAGATTATAAATGACTTCCGCTTCCGGCACGTTTCCTTGACAGACGTGTAGTCTATGTTTCACGTCTTCGTAAGTCAACTCCTAGGTGTATCAACTCTCTAGATTTCTTTAATAAGTCAAATTTCCTTTCCAAAACACTATTTCAGATTTTCAACACTTTAGTTTTTTTTATCATCTGTTTAATGTTAATATATTTAATAAACAATAGTAGGTAGGCCTGTCGTTTGTCGCTACCACCTTCACTACAGCGTGAGGTATGTACCAAATCAAGGAAAGGCAGAGTAGTCTAATAGCTATTATTTACTTCCACGCCTATGTCAATGTATTAATATATCTTAAAAAACGTCCTAATTTTTGTTGTTAAAATGAATTGTGAGCATTTTTCACATTGCTATAATTTACATGAATGTGATAACTTAGGTTTTTGTAAAACAATCTGCGTTATCACCGAGTTCTATTCAGTATGAAATAAAGAGAAAAGTCATTATTTGTTGAAGAGTTGTGAGCCGTGGTTTGGTCTGGTGCATAAAGCTATAACGAGGGTGAAGGAAGAAGAATTGATCCCAGCGGGCTCTACACAGCCTTTACCCTGCGCTCTTCTGTCTTTCATTGTAATTTCTTCTGAGAGTCAAAAATACTATAAAAGTTAAAAATTTTCAGAAATATCTAAAAATTGGTTAATTGAATTTAATAATGAATTAGAAAAATTATAAATTGTTAATAAATCTTCTGGATAGAATTTATACACCTAAAAAAATTGTTGATTCGTATAGATTTTGTCTGTCACCTTCAAAATCTCATGAAATATAATCTACATAAATATTTTTTTTTAATTTTTCAGTACAATCGGAAAGCAAGAGGTTTTTGTGGTATTTAATACATTTTGATAATAAATATTAATATATACACAAATTCTTAAGTAAGTCTTATGGCGTGATAAAATGGTTTCTTTTAAAGCCTTTACCTAGATCCCCTATAGTGAAAGGTATGATATTGATCATAAAACTACATACAAATTTAAAAATTTTTTTTCAATTTTCTTGCAGTAAATTTCATAAAAATTTATATAAATGTCCCCTGCAGATTGTGAGATATAGTAATTTGTTGGTTAAAAAAATGTTAAGGATTATTTTTCTTTTAAAAACGAAAAAACTGTATAAAAAACTAGTTTTACATATTTTGGAAGTATATTAAATTCATTACAATTGATTTTTATAACGTTTTTAAGCGTAAGAAACTGTATATATTATATAGATTCTATTTTTTTAATTTATTCATATGGAACAAAGTTGACTATTTATTAAACTTAAAATTACTATTAAATTAAATTGGATATTTAAATTTAAAATAAATGTAAAAATTAAATTAAATATTATTATATAAACTTAATTTAAAAATTGTCATGGACTTTTTAAATTTAATTTTAACATTTCGTAAAATTGTATTACCGTTCTATTTTTTTATTATTATATTTTGATTATATTTTTATATTTTTGATTATATTATTATAAGTCTTGTAAATGTATATCTTGTAATTTAGCAATACATTTTATATACATTTTCAAATGTTTCTTAAACTTTTACATTTTGATTTTTTTTTAAGATTAATTTTTTTAGACATTATATATATACATTTTTAATCATTTTCTGATGGGTCTTAAAAATGTATAGGAACATTTCGTATATCCAATTATATTATATTCAATTTCAATAATACCTTTTTGAAATAAGGGCTCATAAAAGGGAGAAAATGTTTAGTGCCAAATAATTTTCTAAGTTTTGTAGTGTGTTCTCTTATTTCATTCATAAATAACTTTTATGCACAACCAATTTACCTTTATATATTTTATATACTGAGGTCGGCAAAGTTATCCGGGTAGGGCACGCCATCTGTTAGCAGTCTACTCACGACAACGTAACTGTATCCAACAATACTTCCAGTTAGTTATCTTCTTTACTAACTTGATCCCTCTGACTTTCCACTCACTCCCAGTAATGGTGAAATGCTAAGTTTATATATGTCACACACTGAAGTCGCTAAAGTTACGTGGGTTGGGCGCACCATCTGTTAGCAGTAATCACGACAACGTAACTGTATCCAACTATACTTCCAGTAATCTCCCTTAGTAACTTGTGTCTCTGTCTTTCCAATCATTCCATTAATTGTGAAATGCTTAGTTTGTATATGTCACACACTGAAGTAGGTAAAGTCATTCTAAAGTGCCATCTATTACACAGTTAAACAATTGGAACTTCCACTTATCTTCTTTAATAAGTTGATCGCACTGATTGCATCTCAAAACTAACATTTCGAGGCGGCCGTCAAAATTTAAATCACAAAGGTGACACTGATCGTTCTACCCTACACGACACCAGCGACTTCTTTCCTGCTTTTCTGACTAAATCGATTCTACTCATTAAAGCTCCCGAAATCCAAGTGCCATTCCCAATGTTGCCAAAACGTTAGGTACGAAAAAGTGGCCTACACCGTCAATCTCCTTGGTGAAATCTAAGCAGCATTTCGACCGATGGTGCAATCGGCTTTTGGTTGGGTTAATTATCATAGTTGCAATCCTCCAATATATCTTCCTGAACAAAGGAAAATATAAAATAGATTTGGTAGTTTTAAGGAAACTGTTGGTATTTAAAAATACCTTGATATTATCATATAAAAGCTGGAGATGAGGATGTAATTTTTATACATTGTCCTATAACAACCCTAAGGACTGTCATAAGTACTTGGACATGAAAGGTCATTGACAGTTCAGGAATTTTTTTGATCAACAGAATCATTATGTGGCTTGTGTAAGGGAAGATTTTGGAGCAATTGGCGGGGGATTCTAATAAGAGTTCCGAATTATTATTTATATTATGTACAGTGTGTCTTACAAGCCTCATTCTCCTATAACCAACTGAAGAGTTTTGTACAGGTTAATAGGGGTTCATCTTTTATACGGGTTTCTACTTAAAATGTTATAATTTACTAACCGCCAGACTACCCTATGTGAGAGGGTGTCAAAGATTTTCATGCATAAAAAGACTCCTCAGTTGGTCATATAAACATGTCCAAAAATAACTAACTTCCGTCTAAATTCATAACAAAGTTAATAGGGAGGGTGGTATTTTTAAAAGACTCAAAAATTACAAAATATCTAAGTAATTTATTACATAACTAAATCGTTTTAAATTGTATGAGTAATTTCACTTAACCTGGCAAGTGCCTTTAGAGGAATTTCAAAGAGACAATCTGTTTAAAGTCGTTCATTTGGAAGGGTACTATTTTTTCTCATTTGCACTTTATAGATGAAGAACTTGCTGCCGAGCAAATTCTGGCGTACCTTGTCCGTAAGTAAAATTACCATTTTTGTATTATAAACTAGCCCTTTCATGCAATAAAATCAGTAAATCCTTGTTTATCAATATTTCTGGTACATGTTTCAGACTGTTGATTTTATTCGAAATTCGTTAAATTGCTGTAGAAATAAATCAAATGGACTTTCCATTCACTCTTTAACTTTTGTCTATTGACTGCTCTATTCATAAATTCAAACTGGAATAATCAGTATTCTATCAGCTGAGGAACGGCAAGAGCACTAAGAGTGGTCTAATGTAGCGTCAGCACAGAGGGTGAAGGGGTTCGAGCGGAGCTATAAAGGGAATGTTCATTTAAAGCCTTTCCATCTTTCATTGAATAAATAATTGAGAACTTTTAAACTTCGTTTATTAGTCTTTATTGACCCAGCTTTGTTATTAATACTTGGGTTAACCAATTTTAATGATAATGGGATACTAGTGTCTTTTCTAAATTATAGTTATTGATTTAAGATGCAAAACTTAGAATAGTATGAAACTTACAAAAAATTTATAAATGAATAAATGATTTTATTCCTTCCAAAAACAACAAAGTTAATATGAAAAAAATGAAACATCTTGGAATTAACTGGCCACTTTTACATAGTATTTACTACTTTTACTAAGAATTGTGGCCAGTATAAACATAGCAAAATAAAATACACTGTTTGTGTCGGAGTCCAGTTTCTTAACGTGCTTCAACAGCCGAGTCGCTCTCTATGGCAAATTATAAGATTTTTTTGTGAGCTTATCTAAATAAATAAATTTATACACTACAAAAATGTTATTTGGTGGTTTGGGTAAATCAAAAATACAATTTTTGTAAAAACACGACAATTTTTTTAAATCACTGAACACTACCCATTCAATTGCATATACGAAACTCTCACTCGTTCTCTAAAACTGCACTGTATTTGTAAATTTTCACTACATGTTAGTTTAATACTCAAATGTATTACTAATACATTTATTTGACTTCAGTTTGTATGCTTAGGTTTTTTTTTAATGTTACCTTGTACT
>NW_025780520.1:0-30485 GCF_021130785.1 Homalodisca vitripennis | reverse complement strand
AGATTATGTTTTGTATATCGTAGTTTAATTTTCCGGATTTACCCAAACCTTTTGGACTTTGGAATGACGTTTTAAGGCTTAAAACCGTATTAGAGTTACGACAAAAGTGACTGGAACCTTTCTTGTCGGAAATTTAATTTTATCTTTAGCGATTCTGGGTGTCCGATTTTAGCTACTACGTCTGGTTTAAGCCTAGTGTAACGGAGCTGTGGAGAAAGGACTGCACTGGTGGGGGCTATTGTGAATGTGTTTTATGCTGTATAAATATAACAAAAAACCCAAACCTGAGTCAATATTATTTTTAAGGTTGTTTAGGTTGTTTATTTTGCTCAGAGGTTTATCTTTGTCATGCCAGGGAAAATTCCCGGGGGGGATATTAATGATTAAAGGGGGTTATAAGAACAATTCCAGGAGGTTTAATTTAGTCAGGATATTTTCTGATCAGTCACATGAATAAATTCCCGGGGGGGGGGGGTTAATTTTACAAAGGGGGTGTAATGACACACGTGGGCCTATTTTTAGAGGGTGTTGTGTCCTTTGAACATAATAAAAAACACTCTGTCCCTATCTACTATTGAAACTTTTTCAGCTACACGCTCAGCCAACTGTCCCAGACGTGGAGAGGGGGTTTTCGTACTCGTTTAACGTAGTAAATACAAGGTCAAGCTGGAACCAGCATGAAGCGCACTAATTATAGTTAAAAAATTTTAAAACACCTAAAAGTAACGAACAAAGAATTTGCCTTTTAGAGCATTTTACCAGGCTCTACGGAAAGATAAACGATTAGAAAGGTGCTGAACCTTTTTTTTAGATCCGTATGAATAGCTAGTTAGAAAAAATTTTTACATGTTTAAGCTAGGGGCTAACGGTTTCGGCCAATATTCGAGCCCAGAAGGTAAGTCTTTGATGTTGAAATTTTTCAACATAATCACGTTTTTATACGGCTTAAAAACCATCGGGAAGATAGAGTAAAATGGTAACTGGACCTTTTTTTGTAGACATGTGTATTTCGTTATAAAAATGCCGATTTTTATTTCTAGCCCTAACCTCAAAGGTTCCACTGACAACAGAGCCCAGAAAAACAATATCTTCACGTAAAACGTAAAAAATCTATACTTTAAAAACGCGTTATGCGGCCAAACCGTTGATGATAGGGCCAAAAATGTTACTAAGGCTTTTTCTTTGTAGATCACGCAATTTTTCCTAAATCCCATTGAAAATTTGGTTTTAGAGCTACGGACCAACCGTTTTTAGAGGCCGCTATCCGAGCCCGATAAGGTAAATTTCTTGGGCGAACAATTTTCAAAATATTTTTTAATCTTAATTCGCGGTTTTGCCGGCCAAACCCGATGGAGGAATATAGCAAAAAGTCACTGGTCCTTTTTTTGTAGCTTCATACTTCATTCCTGACCATGAAATTTTTCGTCAGGTCGAAGCTAGCTCCAACGGTTCGCCCGCTATCGGGCTTCAAAGAAAAGCCTGCAAGGGCAAAAAGGGGTCACTTCGCGAATTTTTTTGAGGGATTCAAAATAAAAGAATTCCGGTTTTCAGACTTTTCCTGGTGGTTTGAAGATTCCAGCTACGTGTGTGCAAAATTTGGTGGTTTCCAGCACTTCTAGAAGTGGGGTTAGAATTTGTATACCCTATCAGTGAGTCAGTCAGTCAGTTACATATGCGGCTGTATATATATGGGATTTAGTCGGTACAACGCTTGGCATAAAAGTCTGCACTGGTCAGCTATGGTGTAAACAGATTTAGTGTAAATAAATTAATAAACTACCTTTATCAGATTATTAAGTTAAACAGGGGGTTTAATTTAATCAGGAGTTCATCAACCAGGAAATTCCCGGGAGAGGGATTAATGTTCTCGGGAATTATAAGAACGCGTGGTACTTTTCTTGGAAATGTGTGTCTGGGCCACGAGGATATGTGTACAGTATTTTTGATCAAAATAAAACGTTGATCAGGGGGTTTAAATTACTTCGGAAAATCATAATTCCATACCTGATTGTTGATAAGGAATCACTATTTCATTAAATTAATTAAAAAGCACTCTGTCCCTATCTACTTTTGAAGCTTCACTAACGCTCAGCCAACTTCCGATGTGGAGGGGGGGATATAATCACTCTGTTACCGTAGTAATACAAGGTCAATCTGGAACCAGCATGAATCGCACTAATTATAGTTGCAAAATTTAAAACACCTAAAATTGACGACAAAGAATTAGCCATTTATAGCATTTATGAGGCTTACGGAAAGATAAACGACAGAAAGCTGCTGAACCTTTTCTTTAGATCCTATGAATAGCTAATTATAAAACATTATATATTTAAGCTAGGGCCAACGGTTTCGCGCAAATATCGAGCCCGAAAGGTAAATTCTTAAGTGAAATTTTTTACATAATCACGTTTTACGGCTACACCATGGAAGATAGAGTAAAACGTCACTGGACCTTTTTTGTAGACCGCATTATTTAGTATTAAAATAAAATTTTGAATTTGGCCTAAAACAAAAGGTTCTGTCTGCAACCTAGCCCAGAAAACAAAATCTGACGGAAAACTTAAAAAATCAATATTTTAAAACACGTGTTGCGGCCAAACCATTGGGTATAGGGCAAAATGTCACTGGACCTTTTTTGTAGACCGCGCTGTTTTCTAAATCCTAGTGAAAATTTGTTTTGAGCAAACGACCAACCGTTTAGCCGCTATTGAGCCCGAAAGATAAATTTTTTAGGCGAAAATTTTCAAAATATTTTAACTTAGTCGCATTTTGCGGCCAAACTAATGGATATAGAGTAAAAAACTACAGAAGGTTTTTTGTAGATCACTTCATTTCCTATATCTATCTTTTGATTTATTTTGCCCTCCGACCAATGGTTTCGCCGTTATCGACCTCAAAAACAAACTTTTCACGTAAATATTACAAAAAAATTGTACATAATCACGTTTCTCGGCCAAACCAATGGAGATAGGGCAAAAAGTCACTTGACCTTTTCTGTAGATCGCGCGATTTGCTAATTTGATGGGTCAATCAGATTTGAGCTACGACCAACGGTTCGGCCGCTATCAGGCTCGAAACATTATTTTTTACCGAAAAAATCTCTGGAATGTCAAATATTCGAGCGTTTTGTCGCTTAACCATGGAAGATACAGCAAAAAATCACTGGACCATTTTTGTAGTTCACTTCATTCCTGACCATGAATTTTTTCGTCAGATCCGAGCTGGCTTCAACGGTTTCGCCCGCTATCGGGCTTACAAAAAAAGGCCTGCAGGGTTAAAGAATGATGTGCGATTTTTTGGGAATTTTTTTGAGGGGCTTAGAAGTAAAAAAGTCCGGTTTTCAGACTTTTCCTGTTGGTTGCATGGCAAAAGGTACCCGCGTGCCAAATTTTAAAGTTTCCAGCACTTGTAGAACTATGTTAGAATTTGTATGATCTGTCAGTCAGTGAGTCAGTTTCACATGCGGCTGTATATAATATAGGACTCGCCTTCGGCTCGCAGGGGGCTACGCCCCCAGGCCCCCAAAGTAAGTGCTTAAAATTCGGGGATAAGAGGGATTTAGTGATTGGTTAAATTCAGACATGAGGTCTCGAAATTTCATGTATCGGTTCTCAAGAATCTTACGGGTCGTTATGCTTCGCTAACGCTCAGCCAATTGATGTGTGGTGTATAATAATAATCAATAGATATCTTAGAACATTTAAGTTATGTGTTCGCGAAATTAGAAGACAAGAAGAATTTGATGGTAACTAAAGTCAGAGATTATGTTTGTATATCGTAGTTTAATTTTCCGGATTTACCCAAACTTTGACTTTGGAAGCGTTTTAAGGCTTAACCGTTAGAGTTACGACAAAAAGTGACTGGACCTTTCTTGTCGGAAATTTAATTTTATCTTTCGATTCTGGTGTCCGATTTTAGCTACTACGTCTGGTTTAGCCGGTACGGAGCTGTGGAGAAAGGACTGCACTGGTGGGCTATTGTGAATTGTTTAGTGTAAATATAACAAAAACCCAACCCTGAGTCAATATTTTTAAGTTGTTTAGGTTGTTTAATTTGCTCAGAGGTTTATCTTGTCATGCCAGGAAATTCCCGGGGGGGATATTAATGTTAAAGGGGTTAAGACATCAGGAGGTTTTAATTTAGTCAGGATATTTTCTGGTCACATGAATAAATTCCCGGGGGGGGGTTAATTTTACAAGGGGTTAATGACACACGTGGGCCTATTTTAGAGGGTGTTGTGTCTTTGAACATAATAAAAAACACTCTGTTCCCTATCTACTATTGAAACTTCACTAACGCTCAGCCAACTCCCGACGTGGAGGGGGGTTTTCGTCACTCGTTAACGTAGTAATACAAGGTCAAGCTGGAACCAGCCATGAAGCGCACTAATTATAGTTAAAAATTTAAAACACCTAAAAGTAACGACAAAGAATTTGCCTTTTAGAGCATTTACCAGGCTTACGGAAAGATAAACGATAGAAAGGTGGCTGAACCTTTTTTTTAGATCCTATGAATAGCTAGTTAGAAAAAATTTTACATTTAAGCTAGGGCTAACGGTTCGGCCAATATCGAGCCCAGAAGGTAAGTCTTTGAGTGAAATTTTCAACATAATCACGTTTTTACGGCTAAACCATGGAAGATAGAGTAAAATGTAACTGGACCTTTTTTGTAGACATGTGTATTTCGTTATAAAATGCGATTTTTATTCTACCCTAACCTCAAAGGTTCCACTGACACAGAGCCAGAAAACAATATCTCACGTAAAACGTTAAAAAATCTATACTTTAAAACGCGTTATGCGGCCAAACCGTTGATGATAGGGCAAAATGTTACTAAGGCTTTTTTGTAGATCACGCAATTTTCTAAATCCCATTGAAAATTTGTTTTGAGCTACGACCAACCGTTTTAGCCGCTATCGAGCCCGAAAGGTAAATTTTTGGGCGAAAATTTCAAAATATTTTAATCTAATCGCGTTTTGCGGCCAAACCGATGGAGATATAGCAAAAAGTCACTGGTCCTTTTTTGTAGTTCACTTCATTCCTGACCATGAATTTTTCGTCAGGTCGAAGCTAGCTCCAACGGTTCGCCCGCTATCGGGCTTCAAAGAAAAGCCTTGCAAGGGCAAAAAGGGGTCACTTCGCGAATTTTTTTGAGGGATTCAAAATAAAAGAATTCCGGTTTTCAGACTTTTCCTGGTGGTTTTTGAAGATTCCAGCTACGTGTGTGCAAAATTTGGTGTTTCCAGCACTTCTAGAAGTGGGTTAGAATTTGTATACCCTATCAGTGAGTCAGTCAGTCAGTTACATATGCGGCTGTATATATATGGGATTTAGTTCGGTACAACGCTTGGCATAAAAGTCTGCACTGGTCAGCTATGGTGTAAACAGATTTAGTGTAAATAAATTAATAACTACCTTTATCAGATTATTAAGTTAAACAGGGGGTTTAATTTAATCAGGAGTTCATCAACCAGGAAATTCCCGGGAGAGGGATTAATGTTCTCGGGAATTATAAGAACGCGTGGTACTTTTCTTGGAAATGTGTGTCTGGGCCACGAGGATATGTGTACAGTATTTTTGATCAAAATAAAACGTTGATCAGGGGGTTTAAATTACTTCGGAAATCATAATTCCATACCTGATTGTTGATAAGGAATCACTATTTCATTAAATTAATTAAAACGCACTCTGTCCCTATCTACTTTTGAAGCTTCACTAACGCTCAGCCAACTTCCGATGTGGAGGGGGGGATATAATCACTCGTTTACCGTAGTAATACAAGGTCAATCTGGAACCAGCATGAATCGCACTAATTATAGTTGCAAAATTTAAAACACCTAAAATTGACGACAAAGAATTAGCCATTTATAGCATTTATGAGGCTTACGGAAAGATAAACGACAGAAAGCTGCTGAAACCTTTTCTTTAGATCCTATGAATAGCTAATTATAAAACATTATATATTTAAGCTAGGGCCAACGGTTCGCCCAATATCGAGCCCGAAAGGTAAATTCTTAAGTGAAATTTTTAACATAATCACGTTTTACGGCTACACCATGGAAGGATAGAGTAAAACGTCACTCGGACCTTTTTTGTAGACCGCATTATTTAGTATTAAAAATAAAATTTTGAATTTGGCCTAAAACAAAGGTTCTGTCTGCAAACCTAGCCCAGAAAACAAAATCTGACGGAAAACTTAAAAAATCAATATTTTAAAACACGTGTGTTGCGGCCAAACCATTGGGTATAGGGCAAAATGTCACTGGACCTTTTTTGTAGACCGCGCTGTTTTCTAAATCCTAGTGAAAATTTGTTTTGAGCAACGACCAACCGTTTTAGCCGCTATTGAGCCCGAAAGATAAATTTTTAGGCGAAAATTTCAAAATATTTTAACTTAGTCGCATTTTGCGGCCAAACTAATGGATATAGAGTAAAAAACTACAGAAGGTTTTTTGTAGATCACTTCATTTCCTATATCTATCTTTTGATTTATTTTGCCCTCCGACCAATGGTTTCGCCGTTATCGACCTCAAAAACAAACTTTTCACGTAAATATTACAAAAAAATTGTACATAATCACGTTTCTCGGCCAAACCAATGGAGATAGGGCAAAAAGTCACTTGACCTTTTCTGTAGATCGCGCGATTTGCTAATTTGATGGGTCAATCAGATTTGAGCTACGACCAACGGTTCGGCCGCTATCAGGCTCGAAACATTATATTTTTACCGAAAAAATCTCTGGAATGTCAAATATTTCGAGCGTTTTGTCGCTTAACCATGGAAGGATACAGCAAAAAATCACTGGACCATTTTTTGTAGTTCACTTCATTCCTGACCATTGAATTTTTCGTCAGATCCGAGCTGGCTTCAACGGTTCGCCCGCTATCGGGCTTACAAAAAAGGCCCTGCAGGGTTAAAGAATGTGCGATTTTTTGGGAATTTTTTTGAGGGGCTTAGAAGTAAAAAAGTCCCGGTTTTCAGACTTTTCCTGTTGGTTGCATGGCAAAAGGTACCCGCGTGCCAAATTTTAAGTTTCCAGCACTTGTAGAACTATGGTTAGAATTTGTATGATCTGTCAGTCCCAGTCAGTGAGTGAGTCAGTGGTTTCACATGCGGCTGTATATAATATAGGACTCGCCTTCGGCTCGCAGGGGGCTACGCCCCAGGCCCCCAAAGTAATGTGCTTAAAATTCGGGGATAAGAGGGATTTAGTGATTGGTTAAATATCAGACATGAGGTCTCGAAATTTCATGTATCGGTTCTCAAGAATCTTACGGGTCGTTATGCTTCGCTTAACGCTCAGCCAATTGATGTGTGGTGTATAATAATAATCAATAGATATCTTAGAACATTTAAGTTATGTGTTCGCGAAATTAGAAGACAAGAAGAATTGATGGTAACTAAAGTCAGAGATTATGTTTGTATATCGTAGTTTAAATTTTCCGGATTTACCCAAACTTTGACTTTGGAAGCGTTTTAAGGCTTAACCGTTAGAGTTACGACAAAAAGTGACTGGACCTTTCTTGTCGGAAATTTTAATTTTATCTTTCGATTCTAGGTGTCCGATTTTAGCTACTAACGTGACTGGTTTAGCCCTAGGTACGGAGCTGTGGAGAAAGGACTGCACTGGTGGGCTATTGTGAATTGTTTTAGTGTAAATATAACAAAAACCCAACCCTGAGTCAATATTTTTAAGTTGTTTAGGTTGTTTAATTTGCTCATGAGGTTTATCTTGTCATGCCAGGAAATTCCCGGGGGGGATATTAATGTTAAAGGGGGTTAAGACATCAGGAGGTTTAATTTAGTCAGGATATTTTCTGGTCACATGAATAAATTCCCGGGGGGGGGTTAATTTTACAAGGGGTTAATGACACATCGTGGGCCTATTTTAGAGGGTGTTTGTGTCTTTGAACATAATAAAAAACACTCTGTCCCTATCTACTATTGAAACTTCACTAACGCTCAGCCAACTCCCGACGTGGAGGGGGGTTTTCGTCACTCGTTAACGTAGTAATACAAGGTCAAGCTGGAACCAGCATGAAGCGCACTAATTATAGTTAAAAATTTAAAACACCTAAAAGTAACGACAAAGAATTTGCCTTTTAGAGCATTTACCAGGCTTACGGAAAGATAAACGATAGAAAGGTGCTGAACCTTTTTTTTAGATCCCTATGAATAGCTAGTTAGAAAAAATTTTACATTTAAGCTAGGGCTAAACGGTTCGGCCAATATCGAGCCCAGAAGGTAAGTCTTTGAGTGAAATTTTCAACATAATCACGTTTTACGGCTAAACCATGGAAGATAGAGTAAAAATGTAACTGGACCTTTTTTGTAGACATGTGTATTTCGTTATAAAATGCGATTTTTATTCTACCCTAACCTCAAAGGTTCCACTGACACAGAGCCCAGAAAACAATATCTCACGTAAAACGTAAAAAATCTATACTTTAAAACGCGTTATGCGGCCAAACCGTTGATGATAGGGCAAAATGTTACTAAGGCTTTTTTTGTAGATCACGCAATTTTCTAAATCCCATTGAAAATTTGTTTTGAGCTACGACCAACCGTTTAGCCGCTATCGAGCCCGAAAGGTAAATTTTTGGGCGAAAATTTCAAAATATTTTAATCTAATCGCGTTTTGCGGCCAAACCGATGGAGATATAGCAAAAAGTCACTGGTCCTTTTTTGTAGTTCACTTCATTCCTGACCATGAATTTTTCGTCAGGTCGAAGCTAGCTCCAACGGTTCGCCCGCTATCGGGCTTCAAAGAAAAGCCTGCAAGGGCAAAAAGGGGTCACTTCGCGAATTTTTTTGAGGGATTCAAAATAAAAGAATTCCGGTTTTCAGACTTTTCCTGGTGGTTTGAAGATTCCAGCTACGTGTGTGCAAAATTTGGTGTTTCCAGCACTTCTAGAAGTGGGTTAGAATTTGTATACCCTATCAGTGAGTCAGTCAGTCAGTTACATATGCGGCTGTATATATATGGGATTTAGTCGGTACAACGCTTGGCATAAAAAGTCTGCACTGGTCAGCTATGGTGTAAAACAGATTTAGTGTAAATAAAATTAATAACTACCTTTATCAGATTATTAAGTTAAACAGGGGGTTTAATTTAATCAGGAGTTCATCAACCAGGAAATTCCCGGGAGAGGGATTAATGTTCTCGGGAATTATAAGAACGCGTGGTACTTTTCTTGGAAATGTGTGTCCTGGGGCCACGAGGATATGTGTACAGTATTTTTGATCAAAATAAAACGTTGATCAGGGGGTTTTAAATTTACTTCGGAAAATCATAATTCCATACCTGATTGTTGATAAGGAATCACTATTTCATTAAATTAATTAAAAAAGCACTCTGTCCCCTATCTACTTTTGAAGCTTCACTAACGCTCAGCCAACTTCCGATGTGGAGGGGGGGATATAATCACTCGTTACCGTAGTAATACAAGGTCAATCTGGAACCAGCATGAATCGCACTAATTATAGTTGCAAAATTTAAAACCACCTAAAATTGACGACAAAGAATTAGCCATTTATAGCATTTATGAGGCTTACGGAAAGATAAACGACAGAAAGCTGCTGAACCTTTTCTTTAGATCCTATGAATAGCTAATTATAAAACATTATATATTTAAGCTAGGGCCAACGGTTCGCCCAATATCGAGCCCGAAAGGTAAATTCTTAAGTGAAATTTTTAACATAATCACGTATTAAACGGCTACACCATGGAAGATAGAGTAAAACGTCACTGGACCTTTTTTGTAGACCCGCATTATTTAGTATTAAAATAAAATTTTGAATTTGGCCTAAAACAAAGGTTCTGTCTGCAACCTAGCCCAGAAAACAAAATCTGACGGAAAACTTAAAAAAATCAATATTTTAAAACACGTGTTGCGGCCAAACCATTGGGTATAGGGCAAAATGTCACTGGACCTTTTTTGTAGACCGCGCTGTTTTTCTAAATCCTAGTGAACATTTGTTTTGAGCAACGACCAACCGTTTAGCCGCTATTGAGCCCGAAAGATAAATTTTTAGGCGAAAATTTCAAAATATTTTAAACTTAGTCGCATTTTGCGGCCAAACTAATGGATATAGAGTAAAAAACTACAGAAGGTTTTTTGTAGATCACTTCATTTCCTATATCTATCTTTTGATTTATTTTGCCCTCCGACCAATGGTTTCGCCGTTATCGACCTCAAAAACAAACTTTTCACGTAAATATTACAAAAAAATTGTACATAATCACGTTTTCTCGGCCAAACCAATGGAGATAGGGCAAAAAGTCACTTGACCTTTTCTGTAGATCGCGCGATTTGCTAATTTGATGGGTCAATCAGATTTGAGCTACGACCAACGGTTCGGCCCGCTATCAGGCTCGAAACATTATTTTTTACCGAAAAAATCTCTGGAATGTCAAATATTCGAGCGTTTTGTCGCTTAACCATGGAAGATACAGCAAAAAATCACTGGACCATTTTTGTAGTTCACTTCATTCCTGACCATGAATTTTTCGTCAGATCCGAGCTGGCTTCAACGGTTCGCCCGCTATCGGGCTTACAAAAAAGGCCTGCAGGGTTAAAGAATGTGCGATTTTTTTGGGAATTTTTTTGAGGGGCTTAGAAGTAAAAAAAGTCCGGTTTTCAGACTTTTTCCTGTTGGTTGCATGGCAAAAGGTACCCGCGTGCCAAATTTTAAGTTTCCAGCACTTGTAGAACTATGTTAGAAATTTGTAATACATCCATCAGGGAGTGTAGTGAGTGAGTGAGGTGGATTTTTTCACATGCGGCTGTAAATAGATATAGGACCTCGCCTTCGGCTTCGCTGGGGGGGCTACGGCCCCCAGGCCCCCCCATGAATGTACGCTTGCAAATTCGGGTATAAGGGGGATTTTGGTGATTGGTCAAAGATTGGACACTGAGGTCATGCCAGGAAATTCCCATGGGGGATTTCATGTTACCAGGGTGTTAAGACATCAAGGTGGTTTAAATTACTCAGGAGGTTATCTTGGTCAATACCAGGGCAATTCCCGCGGGCGGTTTAAGAGCTTTGGAGATTGGCGTAAGATATGATTGTACGCTTTGACAAATTCTGGGTTATGAGCGACATTTGGTGTTTGGTAAAATTCGGACATGAGGTCATGCCAGAAAAATTCTCCTGGGGGGGTTTATGTTTTAACAGAGGTTCAAGAAAATCAGGGGGTTAAATTTACTCAGAATTGTATTCTGCGATTTTATACCAGGAAATTCCCGGAGGGGGTTTAAGAGATTTGGTTTATTGGTAAAATTGTTCGGCCACATGAGGTCATGCACGAAATTCCCAAGGGGGGGTTAACGTTTAACCGGGGGATAATACACCAAGGGGGTTGGTCTGGTTCTTACCAGTAATTTCCCAGAGTGGGGTTAAGATATTTGGCGTTATTGGTAAATTTCGGACATGAAGTCATGCCAGGTAAATTCCCGGGAGGGTTAATGTTAACCCCGGGGGGGTTGATAAACCACAGGGTGTTTAATGTACTCAGGAGGTTATCTGGTCATAACTAGGAAATCCCCGGTGGGGTAGGGGGTTATATGTTTAGCGGGGTTATTTTTTTGTGTGTGTGTGGGGGGGGGGGGTAATGACACCCCCCAGGCCCCCTTTTGGGGTGTTGGTCAAATTCGGGATAAGCGGAATTCGAATTGTATTAGAACCCTATTTTTATGAATTTTTCCGCAGTTTTTATCAAGAGTTTTGGAATCTAAGGCCATTTTGTGGATTAACCGTTAGAGATACGACAAAGAAGTGACTGGACCTTTCTTGTCGGAAATGTAATTTTCTCTTTCGATTAGTGCCCGTCCAGATTTGATCGTACGACCTAATGGTTTAGTCCGGTACGACGCACGCTTGGCATAAAAGTCTGCACTGGTCAGCTATGGTGTAAACAGATTTAGTGTAAATAAATTAATAACTACCTTTATCAGATTATTAAGTTAAACAGGGGGTTTAATTTAATCAGGAGTTTCATCAACCAGGAAATTCCCGGGAGAGGGATTTAATGTTCTCGGGAATTATAAGAACGCGTGGTACTTTTCTTGGAAATGTGTGTCTGGGCCACGAGGATATGTGTACAGTATTTTTGATCAAAATAAAACGTTGGATTCAGGGGGGTTTAAATTACTTCGGAAATCATAATTCCATACCTGATTGTTGATAAGGAATCACTATTTCATTAAATTAATTAAAAAAGCACTCTGTCCCTATCTACTTTTGAAGCTTCACTAACGCTCAGCCAACTTCCGATGTGGAGGGGGGGATATAGTCACTCGTTACCGTAGTAATACAAGGTCAGTCTGGAACCAGCATGAATCGCACTAATTATAGTTGCAAAATTTAAAACACCTAAAATTGACGACAAAGAATTAGCCATTTATAGCATTTATGAGGCTTACGGAAAGATAAACGACAGAAAGCTGCTGAACCTTTTCTTTAGATCCTATGAATAGCTAATTATAAAACATTATATATTTAAGCTAGGGCCAACGGTTCGCCCAATATCGAGCCCGAAAGGTAAATTCTTAAGTGAAATTTTTAACATAATTCACGTTTTACGGCTACACCATGGAAGATAGAGTAAAACGTCACTGGATCTTTTTTGTAGACCGCATTATTTAGTATTAAAATAAAATTTTGAATTTGGCCTAAAAACAAAGGTTCTGTCTGCAACCTAGCCCAGAAAACAAAATCTCACGTGAAAACTTAAAAAATCAATATTTTTAAAAACACGTGTTGCGCGCCAAACCATTGGGTATAGGGCAAAATGTCACTGGACCTTTTTTGTAGACCGCGCTGTTTTCTAAATCCTAATGAACATTTGTTTTGAGCAACGACCAACCGTTTAGCCGCTATTGAGCCCGAAAGGTAAATTTTTAGGCGAAAATTTCAAAAATATTTTAACTTAGTCGCATTTTGCGGCCAAACTAAATGGATATAGAGTAAAAAACTACTGAAGGTTTTTTGTAGATCACTTCATTTCCTATATCTATCTTTTGATTTATTTTTGCCCTCCGACCAATGGTTTCGCCGCTATCGACCTCAAAAAACAAACTTTTCACGTAAATATTACAAAAAAATTGTACATAATCACGTTTCTCGGCCAAACCAATGGAGATAGGGCAAAAAGTCACTTGACCTTTTCTGTAGATCGCGCGATTTGCTAATTTGATGGGTCAATCAGATTTGAGCTACGACCAACGGTTCGGCCGCTATCAGGCTCGAAACATTATTTTTACCCGAAAAAATCTCTGGAATGTCAAATATTCGAGCGTTTTTGTCGCTTAACCATGGAAGATACAGCAAAAAATCACTGGACCTTTTTTTTGTAGTTCACTTCATTCCTGACCATGAATTTTTCGTCAGATCCGAGCTAGCTTCAACGGTTCGCCCGCTATCGGGCTTATAAAAAAAGCCTGCAAGGGTTAAAAAATGTGCGATTTTTTGGGAATTTTTTTGAGGGGCTTAGAACTCAAAAATTCCCGGTTTTCAGACTTTTCCTGTTGGTTACATGGCAAAAAGGTACCTGCGTGCCAAATTTCAAGTTTCTAGCACTTCTAGAACTATGTTAGAATTTGTATACATCCATCAGTTGAGTGAGTGAGTGAGTGAGTGGTTTCACATGCGGCTGTATATAATATAGGACTCGCCTTCGGGCTCGCTGGGGGCTACGCCCCCAGGCCCCATGATGTACGCTTGCAAATTCGGGGATAAGGGGGATTTTGTGATTGGTAAAATTTGGACATGAGGTCATGCCAGGAAATTCCCTGGGGGATTTCATGTTACCAGGGGGTTAAGACATCAGGGGGTTTAAATTACTCAGGAGGTTATCTGGTCATACCAGGCAATTCCGCGGCGGTTTAAGAGATTTGGTGATTGGTAAATATGATGTACGCTTGCAAATTCTGGGTTATGAGCGATTTTGGTGTTTGGTAAAATTCGGACAATGAGGTCATGCCAGAAAATTCCCTGGGGGGGGGTTTATGTTAACAGAGGTTAAGAAATCAGGGGGGTTAATTTACTCAGAATTGTATCTGGTTATACCAGGAAATTCCCGGAGGGGGTTAAGAGATTTGGTTATTGGTAAAATTCGGACATGAGGTCATGCCAGTGGAAATTCCCTAGGGGGGGTTAACGTTACCGGGGGATAAGACACCAGGGGTTTGTCTGGTCTTACCAGGAATTTCCCAAGAGGGGGGGTTAAGAGATTTTGGTTTTATTGGTAAATTTCGGACATGAAGTCATGCCAGGAAATTCCCGGGAGGGTTTAATGTTACCCGGGGGGGTTAACACAGGGGGTTTAATGTACTCAGGAGGTTATCTGGTCATACTAGGAAATCCCGGGGGGGGTTAATGTTAGCGGGGGTTAATGACACACACCCAGGCCCCCTTTTTGGGGTGTTGGTCAAATTCGGGGATAAGCGGAATTCGAAATAGTAATTAGACCTATTTTTTTGAATTTTCCAGTTTTTTTATCAAAGTTTTTGAATCTAAGGCCATTTTGTGGCTTAACCGTTAGAGATACGACAAAAAGTGACTGGACCTTTCTTGTCGGAAATGATAATTTTCTCTTTCGATTGTGCCGTCAGATTTGATCTACGACCTATGGTTTAGTCGGTACAAACGCTTGGCATAAAAGTCTGCACTGGTCAGCTATGGTGTAAACAGATTTAGTGTAAATAAATTAATAACTACCTTTATCAGATTATTAAGTTAAACAGGGGGTTTAATTTAATCAGGAGTTCATCAACCAGGAAATTCCCGGGAGAGGGATTAATGTTCTCGGGAATTATAAGAACGCGTGGTACTTTTCTTGGAAATGTGTGTCTGGGCCACGAGGATATGTGTACAGTATTCTTGATCAAAATAAAACGTTGATCAGGGGGTTTAAATTACTTCGAAAATCATAATTCCATACCTGATTGTTGATAAGGAATCACTATTTCATTAAATTAATTAAAAAGCACTCTGTCCCTATCTACTTTTGAAGCTTCACTAACGCTCAGCCAACTTCCTATGTGGAGGGGGGATATAGTCACTCGTTACCGTAGTAATACAAGGTCAGTCTGGAACCAGCATGAATCGCACTAATTATAGTTGCAAAATTTAAAACACCTAAAATTGACGACAAAAGAATTAGCCATTTATAGCATTTATGAGGCTTACGGAAAGATAAACGACAGAAAGGCTGCTGAAACCTTTTCTTTAGATCCTATGAATAGCTAATTATAAAACATTATATATTTAAGCTAGGGCCAACGGTTCGCCCAATATCGAGCCCGAAAGGTAAGTTCTTAAGTGAAATTTTTAACATAATCACGTATTACGGCTACACCATGGAAGATAGAGTAAAAAACGTCACTGGATCTTTTTTGTAGACCGCATTATTTAGTATTAAAATAAAAATTTTGAATTTGGCCTAAAACAAAGGTTCTGTCTGCAACCTAGCCCAGAAAACAAAATCTCACGGAAAACTTAAAAAATCAATATTTTAAAACATGTGTTGCGGCCAAACATTGGGTATAGGGCAAAATGTCACTGGACCTTTTTTGTAGACCGCGCTGTTTTCTAAATCCTAATGAACATTTGTTTTTTGAGCAAGCACGACCAACCGTATTAGTAGCCGCTATTGAGCCCGAAAGGTAAATTTTTAGGCGAAAATTTCAAAATATTTTAACTTAGTCAGCATTTTGCGGCCAAACTAATGGATATAGAGTAAAAAGTTACTGAAGGTCTTTTGTAGATCACTTCATTTCCTATATCTTATCTTTTGATTTATTTTGCCCTCCGACCAAGTGGTTTTCGCCGCTATCGACCTCAAAAACAAACTTTTCACGTAAATATTACAAAAAAATTTGTACATAATCACGTTTCTCGGCCAAACCAATGGAGATAGGGCAAAAAGTCACTTGACCTTTTCTGTAGATCGCGCGATTTGCTAATTTGATGGGTCAATCAGATTTGAGCTACGACCAACGGTTCGGCCGCTATCAGGCTCGAAACATTATTTTTACCGAAAAAATCTCTGGAATGTCAAATATTCGAGCGTTTTGTCGCTTAACCATGGAAGATACAGCAAAAAATCACTGGACCTTTTTTGTAGTTCACTTCATATTCCTGACCATGAATTTTTCGTCAGATCCGAGCTAGCTTCAACGGTTCGCCCGCTATCGGGCTTATAAAAAAAGCCTGCAAGGGTAAAAAATGCGTGTTTTTTTGGGAATTTTTTTGAGGGGCCTTAAAACTCAAAAATTCCGGTTTTTCAGACTTTTCCTGTTGGTTACATGGCAAAAAGGTACCTGGCGTGCCAAATTTCAAGTGTTCTAGCACTTCTAGAAGTAGGTTAGAATTTGTATACATCCATCAGTGAGTGAGTGAGTGAGTGAGTGGTTTCACATGCGGCTGTATATAATATAGGACTTCGCCTTCGGCTCGCTGGGGGCTACGCCCCCAGGCCCCCATGATGTTACGCTTGCAAATTCGGGGATAAGGGGGATTTTGTGATTGGTTAAAATCTTGGACATGAGGTATGCCAGGAAATTCCCTGGGGGATTTCATGTTACCAGGGGTTAAGACATCAGGGGGTTTAAATTACTCCAGGAGGTTATCTGGTCATACCAGGCAATTCCCGCGGGCGGTTTAAGAGATTTGGTGATTGGTAAAATTATGATTGTACGCTTGCAAATTCTGGGTTATGAGCGATTTGGTGTTTGGTAAAATTCGGACATGAGGTCATGCCAGAAAATTCCCTGGGGGGGTTTATGTTAACAGAGGGTTAAGATTCAGGGGGGTTCAATTTTACTCAGAATTGTATCTGGTTATACCGAGGAAATTCCCGGAGGGGGTTAAGAGAATTTGGTTAATTGGTAAAATTCGGACATGAGGTCATGCCAGGAAATTTCCCTAGGGGGGGTTAACGTTACCGGGGGATAAGACACCAGGGGGTTGTCTGGTCTTACCAGGAATTTCCCAGAGGGGGGGGTTTAAGAGATTTGGTTATTGGTAAATTTCGGACATGGAAGTCATGCCAGGAAATTCCCGGGAGGGTTAATGTTACCCGGGGGGTTAAACACAGGGGGTTTAATGTACTCAGGAGGTTATTGGTCATACTAGGAAATCCCGGGGGGGGGGTTAATGTTAGCGGGGGTTAATGACACACCCCAGGCCCCCCTTTGGGGTGTGTTGGTCAAATTCGGGGATATAGCGGAATTCGAAATAGTTTTAGACCTATTTTTTTGAATTTTCCAGTTTTTATCAAAGTTTTGAATATCTAAGTGCCATTTTGTGGCTTAACCGTTAGAGATACGACAAAAAGTGACTGGACCTTTTCTTGTCGGAAATGTATTTTTCTCTTTCGATTGTGCCGTCCAGATTTGATCTACGACCTATGGTTTAGTCGGTACAACGCTTGGCATAAAAGTCTGCACTGGTCAGCTATGGTGTAAACAAGATTTAGTGTAAATAAATTAATAAACTACCTTTATCAGATTATTAAGTTAAACAGGGTGGTTTAATTTAATCAGGAGTTCATCAACCAGGAAATTCCCGGGAGAGGGAATTAATGTTCTCGGGAATTATAAGAACGCGTGGTACTTTTCTTGGAAATGTGTGTCTGGGCCACGAGGATATGTGTACAGTATTCTTGATCAAAATAAAAACGTTGATCAGGGGTTTAAATTACTTCGAAAATCATAATTCCATACCTGATTGTTGATAAGGAATCACTATTTCATTAAATTAATTAAATAAGCACTCTGTCCCTATCTACTTTTGAAGCTTCACTAACGCTCAGCCAACTTCCGATGTGGAGGGGGGATATAGTCACTCGTTACCGTAGTAATACAAGGTCAGTTCTGGAACCAGCATGAATCGCACTAATTATAGTTGCAAAATTTAAAACACCTAAAAATTGACCGACAAAGAAATTAGCCATTTATAGCATTTATGAGGCTTACGGAAAGATAAACGACAGAAAGCTGCTGAACCTTTTCTTTAGATCCTATGAATAGCTTAATTATAAAACATTATATATATTTAAGCTAGGGCCAACGGTTCGCCCAATATCGAGCCCGAAAGGTAAGTTCTTAAGTGAAATTTTTAACATAATCACGTATTAACGGCTACACCATGGAAGATAGAGTAAAACGTCACTGGACCTTTTTTGTAGACCCGCATTATTTTAGTATTAAAATAAAATTTTGAAATTTGGCCTAAAACAAAGGTTCTGTCTGCAACCTAGCCCAGAAAACAAAATCTCACGGAAAAACTTAAAAAATCAATATTTTAAAACACGTGTTGCGGCCAAACCATTGGGTATAGGGCAAAATGTCACTGGACCTTTTTTGTAGACCGCGCTGTTTTCTAAAATCCTAATGAACATTTGTTTTGAGCAACGACCAACCGTTTAGCCGCTATTGAGCCCGAAAGGTAAATTTTTTAGGCGAAAAATTTCAAAATATTTTTAACTTAGTCGCATTTGCGGCCAAACTAATGGATATAGAGTAAAAAGTTACTGAAGGTTTTTTGTAGATCACTTCATTTCCTATATCTATCTTTTGATTTATTTTGCCCTCCGACCAATGGTTTCGCCGCTATCGACCTCAAAAACAAACTTTTCACGTAAATATTACAAAAAAATTGTACATAATCACGTTTCTCGGCCAAACCAATGGAGATAGGGCAAAAAGTCACTTGACCTTTTCTGTAGATCGCGCGAAAAAAAAAAACAAAATTTTGCTAATTGTGATGGGGTACAATCAGATTTGAGCTAACGACCAACGGTTTCGGCGGCCCGCTATCATGAGCTCGAAACATTATTTTTATACCGAAAAAAATCTCTGGAATGTCAAATATTCGAGCGTTTTGTCGCTTAACCATGGAAGATACAGCAAAAAATCACTGGGACCTTTTTTGTAGTTCACTTCATTCCTGACCATGAATTTTTCGTCAGATCCGAGCTAGCTTCAACGGTTCGCCCGCTATCGGGCTTATAAAAAAAAAAAAGCCTGCAAGGGTAAAAAATGCGTTTGTTTTTTGGGAATTTTTTTGAGGGGCTTAAAACTCAAAATTCCCCGGTTTTCAGACTTTTCCTGTTGGTTACATGGCAAAAGGTACCTGCGTGCCAAATTTCAAGTTTCTTAGCACTTCTAGAAGTAGGTTAGAATTTGTATGATCTGTGAGTGAGTGAGTGAGTTTCACATGCGGGCTGTATATAATATAGGATTTAGTCGGTACAACGCTTGGCATAAAAGTCTGCACTGGTCAGCTATGGTGTAAACAGATTTAGTGTAAATAAAATTAATAACTACCTTTATCAGATTATTAAGTTAAACAGGGGGTTTAATTTAATCAGGAGTTCATCAACCAGGAAATTCCCGGGAGAGGGATTAATGTTCTCGGGAATTATAAGAACGCGTGGTACTTTTCTTGGAAATGTGTGTCTGGGCCACGAGGATATGTGTACAGTATTTTTGATCAAAATAAAACGTTGATCAGGGGGTTTAAATTACTTCGGAAATCATAATTCCATACCTGATTGTTGATAAGGAATCACTATTTCATTAAATTAATTAAAAAGCACTCTGTCCCCTATCTACTTTTGAAGCTTCACTAACGCTCAGCCAACTTCCTATGTGGAGGGGGGGATATAGTCACTCGTTACCGTAGTAATTACAAGGTCAATCTGGCAACCAGCATGGAATCGCACTAATTATAGTTGCAAAATTTTAAAAACACCTAAAATTGACGACAAAGAATTAGCCATTTATTAGCATTTATGAGGCTTACGGAAAGATAAACGACAGAAAGCTGCTGAACCTTTTCTTTAGATCCTATGAATAGCTAATTATAAAACATTATATATTTAAGCTAGGGCCAACGGTTCGCCCAATATCGAGCCCGAAAGGTAAATTCTTAAGTGAAATTTTTAACATAATCACGTATTACGGCTACACCATGGAAGATAGAGTAAAACGTCACTGGATCTTTTTTGTAGACCGCATTATTTAGTATTAAAATAAAATTTTGAATTTGGCCTAAAACAAAGGTTCTGTCTGCAACCTAGCCCAGAAAACAAAATCTCACGGAAAACTTAAAAAATCAATATTTTAAAACACGTGTTGCGGCCAAACCATTGGGTATAGGGCAAAATGTCACTGGACCTTTTTTGTAGACCCGCGCTGTTTTCTAAATCCTAATGAACATTTTGTTTTGAGCAACGACCAACCGTTTAGCCGCTATTGAGCCCGAAAGATAAATTTTTAGGCGAAAATTTCAAAATATTTTAACTTAGTCGCATTTTGCGGCCAAACTAATGGATATAGAGTAAAAAGTTACTGAAGGTTTTTTGTAGATCACTTCATTTCCTATATCTATCTTTTGATTTATTTTGCCCTCCGACCAATGGTTTCGCCGCTATCGACCTCAAAAAAAAACAAACTTTTCACGTAAATATTACAAAAAATAATTGTACATAATCACGTTCATTCTCGGCCAAACCAATGGAGATAGGGCAAAAAGTCACTTGACCTTTTCTGTAGATCGCGCGATTTGCTAATTTGATGGGTCAATCAGATTTGAGCTACGACCAACGGTTCGGCCGCTATCAGGCTCGAAACATTATTTTTACCGAAAAAATCTCTGGAATGTCCAAATATTCGAGCGTTTTGTCGCTTAACCATGGAAGATACAGCAAAAAATCACTGGACCATTTTTGTAGTTCACTTCATTCCTGACCATGAATTTTATCGTCCAGATCCGAGCTAGCTTCAACGGTTTCGCCCGCTATCGGCTTATAAAAAAGGCCTGCAGGGGTAAAGAATGTGCGATTTTTTGGGAATTTTTTTTGAGGGGCTTAGAACTCAAAAAGTCCGGTTTTCAGACTTTTCCTGTTGGTTACATGGCAAAAGGTACCTGCGTGCCAAATTTCAAGTTTTCTAGCACTTCTAGAAGTATGTTAGAATTTGTATACATCCATCAGTGAGTGAAGTGAGTGAGTGAGTTGATTCACATGCGGCTGTATATAATATAGGACTCGCCTTCGGCTCGCAGGGGGCTACGCCCCCAGGCCCCAATGATGTAAGTGCTTAAAATTCGGGGATAAGAGGGAGTTTTAGGTTGATTGGTTAAATTCAGAGCCAATGAGGTCAAGCCAGTGAAATTTTTCATTGTATCGGTTCTCAAGAATCTTAACGGGTCGTTATGCCTTCGCTAAACGCCTCAGCCAATTGAGCTTGTGTGGTGTATTAATATATAATTCAATAGATATCTTAGAACATTTAAGTTATGTGTTCGCGAAATTAGAAGACAAGAAGAATTTGATGGTAACTAAAGTCAGAGATTATGTTTGTATATCGTAGTTTAATTTTCCGGATTTACCCAAACTTTGACTTTGGAAGCGTTTTAAGGCTTAACCGTTAGAGTTACGACAAAAAAGTGACTGGACCTTTCCTTGTCGGAAATTTAATTTTATCTTTCGATTCTGGTGTCCGATTTTAGCTACTACGTCTGGTTTAGCCGGTACGGAGCTGTGGAGAAAGGACTGCACTGGTGGGCTATTGTGAATTGTTTAGTGTAAATATAACAAAAACCCAACCCTGAGTCAATATTTTTAAGTTGTTTAGGTTGTTTAATTTGCTCAGAGGTTTATCTTTGTCATGCCAGGAAATTCCCGGGGGGGATATTAATGTTAAAGGGGGTTAAGACATCAGGAGGTTTAATTTAGTCAGGATATTTTCTGGTCACATGAATAAATTCCCGGGGGGGGGTTAATTTTACAAGGGGTTAATGACACACGTGGGCCTATTTTAGAGGGTGTTGTGTCTTTGAACATAATAAAAAACACTCTGTCCCTATCTACTATTGAAACTTCACTAACGCTCAGCCCAACTCCCGACGTGGAGGGGGGTTTTCGTCACTCGTTAACGTAGTAATACAAGGTCAAGCTGGAACCAGCATGAAGCGCACTAATTATAGTTAAAAATTTAAAACACCTAAAAGTAACGACAAAGAATTTGCCTTTTAGAGCATTTACCAGGCTTACGGAAAGATAAACGATAGAAAGGTGCTGAACCTTTTTTTAGATCCTATGAATAGCTAGTTAGAAAAAATTTTACATTTAAGCTAGGGCTAAACGGTTCGGGCCAATATCGAGCCCAGAAGGTAAGTCTTTGAGTGAAATTTTCAACATAATCACGTTTTACGGCTAAACCATGGAAGATAGAGTAAAATGTAACTGGACCTTTTTTGTAGACATGTGTATTTCGTTATAAAATGCGATTTTTATTCTACCCTAACCTCAAAGGTTCCACTGACACAGAGCCCAGAAAACAATATCTCACGTAAAACGTAAAAAATCTATACTTTAAAACGCGTTATGCGGCCAAACCGTTGATGATAGGGCAAAATGTTACTAAGGCTTTTTTGTAGATCACGCAATTTTCTAAATCCCATTGAAAATTTGTTTTGAGCTACGACCAACCGTTTAGCCGCTATCGAGCCCGAAAGGTAAATTTTTGGGCGAAAATTTCAAAATATTTTAATCTAATCGCGTTTTGCGGCCAAACCGATGGAGATATAGCAAAAAGTCCACTGGTCCTTTTTTGTAGTGCACTTCATTCCTGACCATGAATTTTTTCGTCAGGTCGAAGCTAGCTCCAACGGTTCGCCCGCTATCGGGCTTCAAAGAAAAGCCTGCAAGGGCAAAAAGGGTCACTTCGCGAATTTTTTTGAGGGATTCAAAATAAAAGAATTCCGTTTTCAGACTTTTCCTGGTGGTTTGAAGATTCCAGCTACGTGTGTGCAAAATTTGGTGTTTCCAGCACTTCTAGAAGTGGGTTAGAATTTGTATACCCTATCAGTGAGTCAGTCAGTCAGTTACATATGCGGCTGTATATATATGGGATTTAAGTCGGTACAACGCTTGGCATAAAAGTCTGCACTGGTCAGCTATGGTGTAAACAGATTTAGTGTAAATAAATTAATAACTACCTTTATCAGATAATTAAGTTAAACAGGGGGTTTAATTTAATCAGGAGTTCATCAACCAGGAAATTCCCGGGAGAGGGATTAAATGTTCTCGGGAATTATAAGAACGCGTGGTACTTTTCTTGGAAATGTGTGTCTGGGCCACGAGGATATGTGTACAGTATTTTTGATCAAAATAAAACGTTGATCAGGGGGTTTAAATTACTTCGGAAATCATAATTCCATACCTGATTGTTGATAAGGAATCACTATTTCATTAAATTAATTAAAAAGCACTCTGTCCCTATCTACTTTTGAAGCTTCACTAACGCTCAGCCAACTTCCGATGTGGAGGGGGGGATATAATCACTCGTTACCGTAGTAATACAAGGTCAATCTGGAACCAGCATGAATCGCACTAATTATAGTTGCAAATTTTAAAACACCTAAAATTTGACGACAAAGAATTAGCCATTTATAGCATTTATGAGGCTTACGGAAAGATAAACGACAGAAAGCTGCTGAACCTTTTCTTTAGATCCTATGAATAGCTAATTATAAAACATAATATATTTAAGCTGGGCCAACGGTTTCGCCCAATATCGAGCCCGAAAGGTAAATTCTTAAGTGAAATTTTTAACATAATCACGTTTTACGGCTACACCATGGAAGATAGAGTAAAACGTCACTGGACCTTTTTTGTAGACCGCATTATTTAGTATTAAAATAAAATTTTGAATTATGGCCTAAAACAAAGGTTCTGTCTGCAACCTAGCCCAGAAAACAAAATCTGACGGAAAACTTAAAAAATCAATATTTTAAAACACGTGTTGCGGCCAAACCATTGGGTATAGGGCCAAAATGTCACTGGACCTTTTTTGTAGACCGCGCTGTTTTCTAAATCCTAGTGAACATTTGTTTTGAGCAACGACCAACCGTTTAGCCGCTATTGAGCCCGAAAGATAAATTTTTAGGCGAAAATTTCAAAATATTTTAACTTAGTCGCATTTTGCGGCCAAACTAATGGATATAGAGTAAAAAACTACAGAAGGTTTTTTGTAGATCACTTCATTTCCTATATCTATCTTTTGATTTATTTTGCCCTCCGACCAATGGTTTCGCCGTTATCGACCTCAAAAACAAACTTTTCACGTAAATATTACAAAAAAATTGTACATAATCACGTTTCTCGGCCAAACCAATGGAGATAGGGCAAAAAGTCACTTGACCTTTTCTGTAGATCGCGCGATTTGCTAATTTGATGGGTCAATCAGATTTGAGCTACGACCAACGGTTCGGCCGCTATCAGGCTCGAAACATTATTTTTACCGAAAAAATCTCTGGAATGTCAAATATTCGAGCGTTTTGTCGCTTAAAACCATGGAAGATACAGCAAAAAATCACTGGACCATTTTTGTAGTTCACTTCATTCCTGACCATGAATTTTTCGTCAGATCCGAGCTGGCTTCAACGGTTCGCCCGCTATCGGCTTACAAAAAAGGCCTGCAGGGTTAAAGAATGTGCGATTTTTTGGGAATTTTTTTGAGGGGCTTAGAAGTAAAAAAGTCCGGTTTTTCAGACTTTTCCTGTTGGTTGCATGGCAAAAGGTACCCGCGTGCCAAATTTTAAGTTTCCAGCACTTGTAGAACTATGTTAGAATTTGTATGATCTGTCAGTCAGTGAGTCAGTTTCACATGCGGCTGTATATAATATAGGACTCGCCCCAGGCCCCCATGATGTACGCTTGCAAATTCGGGGATGAGCGGTTAAATTTTCGCCTGTAAATTCGGGGATAAGAGAGATTTGTTGATTGGTAATATTCGGACATGAGGCAATTCTAGGAAATTCCCTGAGGGGGGGTTTTAATGTTAACTGGGGTTAAGACTTCAGGGGGTTATCTGGTCATACTAGGAACTTCCCAAGGGGGGTTAAGAGATTTGGTGAGTGGTAAAAATTCGGACATGAGATCATGCCAGGAAATTCCCTGGGGGGGGGTTTAAAGTTACCAGGGGGGTTAACACATCAGGGCGTTTAATTTACTCAGGAGGTTATCTGAGGCCCCCTTTCGGGTATTAGCCAAATTCGGGATAAGAATGATTTGGTGATAGGTAAAATTCGGACATTATGTCATACCAGGAAATTCCCAGGGGGAAGTTGTAACGTTACCGGGGGTTAAGGTATCAAGGGTGATCTGGTCATAACAGGAACTTCCCAAGGGGGGTGAAGAGATTTGGTAAATTGGTAAAATTCGGACGTGAGGTCATGCCAGGAAATTGCCTGGGGGGTATAATGTTACCGGGGGAGTTAACACATCAGGAGGTTTAATTTACTCAGGAGGTTATCTGGTCATACCATGAAGTCGCCGGAGGGGGGTAAATGTTACCGGGGATAATGACCACAACGTGTGGCCAATTTTATAGGTTGCTCATGGGGGAGTTAATATAGCCATGCCAGGAAAATTTCCCAGAGGGTAAGTGTTACCGGGGAAATGAGTTATGGGGGTCCGAGCTTAAGATTACTGGATTTGCGGAGTTCGAAAAATGTATAAGACCAACTTTATCTACTTTTCCAGATTAATTCAAACTTTTGACTTCAAAGGCATTTTGTGGCTTAACCGTTAGAGATACGAGAAAAAGTGACTGGAACTTTCTTGTCGGAAATTTGATTTTGTCTTTCGATTATGCCATCAGATTTAAGCTACGACCTATAATTTTAGGGAAGTGCAAGTACAGAGCTTAGGAGGACAAAAGGCTGAGCACTGGGCAGGTTTAAAAATATCACGTAAAACTTAATAAAAAATCAATACTTTAAATACGGGGCGTTATATGCAGCCTAAAAACCGTTGAGGATAAGGGCAAAGATTGTTACTGAAAAACATTATTTTGTAGATCACGCAATTTCTTAAGATCCTATTTAAAAATTTGTTTTGAGGCTACGACCAAGCCCAAACCGATTTTAGAGGTAGGAGGCCCGCTATCGAGCCCGAAAGGTAAAATTTTTAGGTGAACAAAAAATTTCCAAATATTTTCACTTAATAATCACGTTTTTTGGCGAGCCAAACCAATGGAGAATAGGAGTAAAGAGTTACTGGCACATTATTGATAGATTTACCATCATTTCCTAACTCCAAACGTCTGTCCTTATTTTCGAAGCCTCCGTACCAATGGTTTCGGCCGCTATCGAGCCCCCCGAAAAACCAAAGGTTTTCACGTAAAAATTACAAAACAATTGCACATAATCATCGTTTTTCTCGGCTCGAACCACTGAAGATACAGCAAAAAAGTTACTGGGACCTTTTCTGTAGATCGCGCAATTTGCTAATTGGTGATGGGTCAATCAGATTTGAGTCCTAACGACCCTAACCGGTTCGGTCGGGCCACTGATCAGGCTCGAGAAACTTTATTGTTAAAGGCAAAAAAAATCTCTGGAATGTCAAGACATTCCCGTCGTTTTGGTCGCTTATAACCACACGAGATAGGACAAAAAGTCACTGGACCTTTTTTGTAGTTCACTTGTCATTCCTGACTAACGATTTTTCGTCAGATTTGAAAGGTAGCTCCAACGGTTTCCACCCGCTCAATCAGGCTTAACAAGAAATGCCTGCAGGGGTAAAGAATGCGCGATTTTTGAGGAATTTTTTTTGAGGGGTTTAAAAGTAAAAAAATCCCGGTTTTTTCAGAATTTTTCCTGTTGGTTTATACGGCCAAAAGGTACCCTGCGTGCCAAATTTCAAGTATCTAGCACTTCTAGAAGTAGGTTAGAATTTTGTATACATCTATCAGTGAGTGAGTTACGCACTATGCGGCTGTTATAGTAATATTTTAGATTTCTAATCCCTTATTTATTTTCCTATTCTTTTTTCTAAAATGCTAGTCATAAAAAAGATTTTATTATAACAACTAAATTACATATTAATTACCGATACACGATATTTCTAGGTAGGATAAAAAACGCATTTATGAGTTGAAATACGTAGTTCTTAGTGGGGATGTTGAATAGAGTTTGACTGATTGTAAAAAAAAAAAAATTACGTTACCAATCTTCTGATATAGTACCACACAAGGCCCTTAAGAATTTCTATTTAATTTTTCTTAGAGTTAAAGTCCCAAGCGTTACTTAATTCGGAACGTCGTTTGGCAGAGAGAGGACCGGGTCACTGGGTTCTTTTCACTTGACACTTTAACTTCTATTATCAACCGGACTATTCTCCCGACTATTCGAAATCACTCTTAATCCAACCAGTAACTGAGCAGCTTTTCTAGTGAACCATGGGTTTCATTCTGTTACATATTCTATTATAAGTGGTTTGCATATGGCCTGCGGTTATTACTCATGAAACCTGAAAGAAACACCTTCTGTCCCCTCAAAAATAATTTCTAACTCGATATATTTCAGATTTACTTACATGTTTTTGTTGTTTACACAGAAGATGTATTACAAAATTTTAAACAATTAAAATTGTCATTTCCGAACAAAAAAATGTATTTTTGTTATTTCTTCAGAATTTTTCTTTTAAATTATAATCAGATAGTTCTCTGCTACACTGATCTAGTAATATTAATGCATGTAGAAATGTAATTAAATGACAGATTATTTTTCTCTTGTCTCGTGAAACATGTAACTGGGAAGATAGGCCTAACCAGGCGCTAAAATTTGGATACACAAAGATAAAATATAAATATATAAACAGTCTGCTATAATTTATAAAAAAAATATATAATATCTTTAATATTTCAGTTATATTTTTATACATATTATAGATATGATGCGATGTATTTATTCCAATGCAAATGTTAAATTAAACTCTAAAATTTTCATCTTCCCTTAGTTGAAGCGTCTGAAATCTGACACTGATCATCCTGATCATGATCCCTGATGAGACATTAAAAATATTTTCATATATTACTAGATTGAATAGCTGCTGAGTAATAAGTCTTATGCTCTTTTTGTAGCCTATAGTTGTACTCTGATGTCAACAAAGATGCAAGAAATAAGACAGAACTTCCAACATTACAAGTGTCTGATTTCAGGTCGCTGTACAGAAAGAAGGTGAAATGGAGAACTTAGTATTCTTGTATAAATAATAAGTTCGTTTGTTAGACGAGTCCCAAAGCGGTTCTGATATTTATTACAGCCTCTCAAGTAACTTTTTTAACCTTATGTTTCTAGCTTGTTATATTTTCCTCAAAAACTGTGTATATTCAAATAAATAATAGATAAATCAATAAGTTATTGATTATCAAATATTAGTTATTCTTGATTCGTTGATATTTATTTAATAAATAACTAGAGAATGAGTGCAATCCATATTTTCAGTGTTAGAGATTTCCAGAGTGTGTAGTTCCAATATGATAACAAAGCAGAACATTTTTTTTTTTTTTTTTTTTTTTTTTTTTTTTTTTTTTTTTTTTTTCTTTTTTTTCATGTTATATATTTATAACAGTAGTTTAATAAAATACCGTGTAGTACCTTCATTTTGCAAGATTGACGATTAATTCGAGTTTGTGATACGTTACCAATCTTCTGATATAGTACCTAGCAGAACATTCATGTTACGTATATTCCGTAACAGATAGGTTTATCATAAATACCGTGTTGTACCTTCCATTTTGCTAAGATTGTAACGATTTAATTCGGGTTTGAGGCTACGTGACATTATTCCTGTCCCGCTGGACAATAAAAGTGACTTATTGTCACATTATTCAACAATAAAGTTAGGGTTGTACAATAGGAAATTTTGGTAGGATTATTTTAACTTAATGAACAAATTGAAACTAATGCTTTTGCAATAAATATAGGGGCTTAACTAATTATAAAACAAAATCTAACAAAAAGGCATTTAATTCATTTTTTATATTGTTTTGGAATGGAGATATGTGTTATTGGTTGTTAAAAAGTACTTTGAAAATTAAAAACTGATTATTATTATTTAAGACTAGAGAAGACCATTTCCTCATAAATAACACTATTTGCTTTGGAAAGAAAATCACCAATTATAAACATTTAATTAATAAACTTATAATCTTGTTTAGTTCTCTATTCAGCTATTGAAAAATAGGGCCGATTAAATTAGAGCGGATGTAGTTTAAAAAATCCTGAATTTATATTAGGTTATAATATCTCCTTGATATTACATTGTTTCATTTTAGGTAACAATTATATTTGTTAAATATTTAAATTAGGTTATAAACTGCTACACTTCTTGTTTCTTTTAAAAGCAGTGTTCCATTTCTTAAGAAGTGCTTGCATAAAAAATGTGTCTACGAGAGTTTTGAATATCTGGAAGATTATTAGTAGACTTAATATTAATATTATACAACAAGCACAAACTCCAAAACATTTCTATTACTAGCATCTAAATTAAATTAATATCCCTAGTGGCACTCCTAATTTTTCCCATCAACTTGGGAGGAGGGAAAGTTAATTTGAAATCATTGAATGTTGATTGAAAATAGTTACGCTAAGGTCGTTTATAAATAACGCTATTATATAGGTAATTTATCTTTTTTAGTAAGTAAATATTTCTATCTAACCAAATTATCCAGTAGAGTTTTGTTCGCTTAGTTTTTGAAACACCCTCAAATTTGTATTATAACATGTTAATTTTGGTGGTATAAAAACATATTTGTTAAATATGGTAATTAAACTCGACTTTATGGTTAAAATTAAAAGTCTTTGAACTCAATAAAAAGTAATTCTAGACAATTTAGTTTTGATTATTGAAGTTATCGAAAAACTAATTATAGATTTAATTAAATTTATAATATTAATTGTTCATCCACTCATTGCCTCTACATACTAAGCACCTCGTACACCCATCTTAAGATATTTAATTCACAAAAAAAGTTAGTGTGTTTCATTTTACACATTCCCTTACTTTATATCGCCTTTCTTTTCATAAACGAAACGTCCGTTTTTCCCATCTAATAGACAAATAGACTCTTACTAACTCTTACTCTTGTAAAATGGCTATCGATAGTGGTTTGCGGGTAAAACCAGGTTATCGCAAGATAATCGGATCAAGCAACGCTCGAGCGTGGGCTGCAGCTTTGATGGGTGACCGCTGAACGAATCCCGTCTTTGCAAGCAGGTCCGCCTACCCGGCTGTTGGTGGTGATACGGAAGTCACCTTTAAGACGTATGGTCCCCAATTTTAACTTTTAGAGAGGACTTCTTAGCCCTAACATTCGTCCAGGTAAAATAAGATATCTTTTAATATAGTTTATATTTTACTATTATCTAATCTGATCAGGCAATCCGTATATTCATATAATATCGTCAACCCTGGGACTATTAGTATACCTTCCATAAAATTTTTATTTCCTTATAACTTAAATTCTTACAAAGTGTTATAAATTATTGCAATTTCAACTCGGTAATTCTGGCAGTATCCACAAATCAAATCGATAAAGTTATTTAGAAGAACTAAATAGTAATATGGTAGTTCTGATGTCATAGGTAAGTCAATGCAAAGTTTATTGTAAATGTTTATTTCAA